>NW_017672295.1:91595-190803 GCF_001879085.1 Nicotiana attenuata
TTAAAGAACACTCAACTGAGAATTTGAATATTTGAGAAGCTGGTTCTGAAGACTTAGTGGGTCTGAAGATAGCGGTTGATAGGTTAACTCTCTGTGGATTCGACCCTGGGCGTAATACTCGGGTTATATTTGCAACGTCCGCAGAGTCCTTTTTATAAGGCATAGTTGGGCGTGATCAATGATCTTACACGATGTGATTTCAAATTAGTATATTAAAAAATAATTGAGTGAAAAAGAGTTATATTGTAATACTAGAAATAATAATCTTTGAATTGTTTATACGGTTGTTTGATTTTATTGGTATTCAAAATGTGATATATGATATATTATCTAAGACAATTTTTTTAAAAAAAAAAAAACTGAATAAAATTCTGCTTACAAATTTAATTTTAATCTTTTTTTAGAAATCGCACAATACACAAATTAAACATATGAAATTAATTATCGAGTAACCTTACGGAGAAACTCAAATATCATAACCATGCATATAGTTAGTTAACAAACAATTTGAAATATAATACGACTTAAAAACTCGTAAAAGGACTATTCAATATCGCTATTGTTCGATTAATTTTTGGCACTTTTACGAGAAAAAAAAATTACAAGTATATCTCAGTGACTTTCGTACTTCAGACTTCAAAGAACACATATTTTTGATGTATTTTCTTAATTTCCATAAATCACCTAAGTACATCACAAAACTTTGGTCTCATCAATAATGATTATTTGAATTAAAAAAATTGGTGATCAAGAATTACTGAATTAACTATTTTGATGAATTCTGATTGTATCAATTTTTTCATTTAATTCTCTCATCAATTATTTTCTTATTCAACTAGGGGAACCTATATTTTTACTAGAAATTAGAAAATTGTAATAATAAAGAGCAAAGAAATCTAAATGAAAGAAAAAAGATGAAGTCATACTCTCTTACTCTCTTATGTCGGTAACACCCCATCAAAGAATAAATGAAGACAAAGCATTTCCAAATGTATGGGTCAAAGTCTGACCACAAGTAGATTATCATTTAAAGGAATGGAAAGAGGTCGACCAAGCTATGGACGTACCCGTAAAGCGTAATGGCAACGAGGTCTCGGCCACTGTCAAGATCGAGCCATCGAAAGGCTTACACGGCAGAATATATGCAGTCACACTTGAGCAAGTAAAGAGGGGTATAGTCAAGTAGGGGTATGCTGGTTAAAGACCGTTGGACAAAGGGGAAGATGGGCAATATATATATGACAGAAGAAAGCAAGAAGGTGGGGGGATTCTCCTAGGAGAGAAAAAGAAACGGAAGAACGGGAGGAGACCTTCAACAACAAAGTAGAAGCCTAGATTTTGGTGACAAGCTTTTGTAATCGTTACTATTGAACCAATAAAGATAGATCTCTTAGTTCTCAACGAGATTTCTTCTTTTTCTTCTTCGCTCTTTCAGATACAAAATAATTTGGTGTCAAAGATGTAAGCTTACCATTTACATTTGATGTTCTTTAATCGTCCTAAGAAATGTTATTCAAGCTTGGTCTTGTGTGATTCTCGTATTCAATATGCTTAGATCTAAAGTTAATTATGTTTGGCTAGGATTTATCCTCTATTTTCTTCATTAATTAGTTTAACTAAAAGGCTCAACACTTTTTGGTCAAACACCTCCGTCTCAATTTATGTGATGGTTTGCAGATTTAGTGCGTCAAATAAATTAATTTTGAATGTGAATTCTAATATAGAATCTTTAAGTATTCTGAAATGAAATTTACATATTTGAAACTACATAAAAGAATTATAAGTTACATTAATTAATAATTTAAAATAATTAAAAAGCATATAAAAAAGCTAGGAACAAAGAAAAACTCGTTTGAGTATCAAAATCCGAACATAACCACATAAATTAGGACACCAGAAGTATTGATATTGGTATCATTATTCCGATAACTAAACGGCCCCTTATTACGTTGTTTGCTTTTTTACTTTAAGAATATCCAGATTTAGGCGAACCTACACTATCATAAGTGAGTTTAATTGAATCCACTATTTTAAATTTATTATAGGTATATATTAAAAATTTTAAAAAGTATAATACTAAGTTTTTGAATATTGTTAAGAAACTCAGAAGTTTAAACTCGTTAAGTTTAAATTTTTTATTCGTCTCACAACCCTTCTGCATTTAGATAACTACGTAATTATTAATTTCATGATTTTTATTAGCTATTGATCATGTTGAGCTTTTGTCACGTTTATCCCTTTTTTTCCAAATTAAATTAGACGTCCACATATAACATGCAGGTATGTGTCGCCATGCATAGGCTTGAAGTACTCCAGTATATTTGAGGGTTTTAATGATTATGCGTAAAAAAGATTATTACTACTCGTAATTAACAAGAAAACGTATCTTTAGTCTCCTGTAGTTTCGAATTTTAAGTCAAACAACCTTTGACTGGTTTAGTTGTAATTGTTATTATACAAATGTTTGTAGGAAAAATATTCAAATTTGCTTATCTATTATAAATAGTAATTGTTCAATTTATCCTTCGCTATATCCTGGGTCCATTCGTACCTTGTCGTCGGCAAATCATGCGTATTTATTTTTATTATTATCATTAATTCCTGTCTGTCCAATTAATGCCCTTAAGTCTTGAACTGTGTAGTTATATACTGGATAGTAGAGGTGTACATAAGTCGTGTTGCTTCGAATTTTTTATTATCAAACCAAATTAATTATGTCAGGTTTTTAAAATCTATAAATCAAATCAAACCAACGAAAATCTAATTTTTTTGTCTCGATTTTTTCGATTTGGTTTGATTTTTTCAAGGTTTTTCTTCCGGTAATTAAGATCTCCTAGCACAAAATATGTAACTAGTGCTCCAAATATTTCTTTTCATGGTAAGATGCAACAATTATAGCTTCATAAAACAAGTACCGCTAATAAGTCATAGGAGTAATAAAAATGAGCATAGTCTAAAAGTACTAAACCGTATTAAAATAAGTACGGCTAATAAACATGTTTGCCTAAACACCAAAGAAAAAGACTAAAACGATTTTTTGCAAAAGATGACAACCACAACTATATTACACTAGCATCGATGGAAAGATGGAAGTTGCAAAACCCCGAAATTAGTCCACACATAAAAATAAGCTCTATCTGCCAGAATTTGGATAACAAAATTAATAAATATATATATATTCTAATTAAAAAATTTATGTATACAATATTTTGAAAAATGATACATGCAATGTCTGGTTGATTTGTGTTCATTTGACCTTTTTTCTTGATATCAAAATGTTCACCGTTTGAGTAACTTTTTTTCAATATCAAAACCAAATTAAACTAGTCAAGTATTTTTTTTTTCCTATTTGATTCGACTTATCGATTAGGTGTAGTTTGTCGATTTTATTTGTACACGGTTAATCATGTAATGAACAACTATTGCAGGATCTATTCAATCTTGGACCCTCGTCTGTTTCAATTTGACGATGATTGCAAAGGTTAATTTTTTAGAGATTCTTTTATTATTTGTCTTTTGATTTTTAACTTTTGTATGTGTACCTCAGTGGGTTTGTACATGCACAGAAAGTGCGCAAAAACACCAAATATTGCCAAATGTTTGGATTTCTTTTTCATATACTCCCACTTCATACCTAAAAAGTTGCAGAGAAAGTTTTGGATTCTTTAAACTTTTTCCTTCTTGTCTCTTTAAAAACTAAAGTCTTTTGTCCTTATATTAGAAAAGAGCCTTATTTTCCTAAGGAAATTATCAAAATTTGATGAATGAAAATATCAAATTTGTTGAAGGACCATCTTTATAATGTGAGATCAAATTATGCATGCACCACGGGAAGGAATGTATTGTCAACTACTACCAACTTCTGAAAAGATTCTATTGTTGAACAATATTATCAGTCCATTTTTTGCAGAAAAATTCTTAGCAATGTATGGTTGAATTATGTCAAAATCACGATAAGTTTATGATCTAATTTAATTTTAATTACTTCGATGATGTATGTACATATTTTGATTTTAATCAATTTCCCAGCCAGTTAAAAGTAAAATATGGCGAATTTTAAACATGTGTTGGTTCGAATAAATTTTATTTTTTTAACCTGAAGACCAAAAATTGAATTCAAATAATATACAATTGATCACGCCCAACTCTAGTCCTAAAAAGGATAAGCGATCACTGCAAATATAATCCGGTCTTAGAGTCCGAAGTCGAATCCCACGGAGAACTAAGGTTTCGCTATAACTGTTCAATATCACTAAGAAGACAAGCTTGAATAAATTCCTAAGTTATAAATATTAAGATTCTTCTATCTAACTAATTACAAATTAAAATAGTAATAGCAACTAAAGATACTAAGGGTTGGAGACAAGATTAAGGAGGCCTAGAGTTATGATTTCCCCAATTGTCAGAATCCTTCCTACTCGACTTATCATAATTCTCTCTCGAGCAACTACAATAATGTACTAGTCATATTCTCTCGAATTTACGCTAGCTCGTACTTTATCACCGCTCACTATGATCACGTCAAAGTTTCGTTATCTCTAATCCTGCTTTTAAACATGTCGTATTGATCTATCATATACCTTAGTAGTGACGTTGTTCACCAACCACCTAAATATATATCATTTCTCAAGCAACACATACTAAATAGGCATAGTCAATCGATGGTCATTCAATCAACTGAAATAAGCACATAGTTGAACAAGTAGATAAATCCAAAGGTTAAATTATATTAAAATATAACAGGAATTCAACCTCCAAGAGGTTCCATCAAACTCCAGATAATAAATTAGCTACTCATAATAGTATGTAAAACTACAACACTAAAATTCATAACCAACAATGAAAAACAGGAAGAAGAAAGGAAAAACCCGTGGTTGAACCTTTCTTCTTTCTCCCAGCGTATTCTTGCCTCTTTAGGTATTGTCTAACGCTAAAGTAGTGTCTCCCCTATCAAAAGGACGTTTTATATGTATTTATATCAATTAGGGTTGATGTGGGGCGTCCTTGAGCTCTCCTAATTCAAAAAGGACACGCTGAGTCGCGTGCCAGAGTTGGTGCAACGCGCGACTTCTGGCACGCTCCCAGTTATTTCTTTTTTTCTTCTTTGTTCTTTCGCGTGCCAGGTCTAGTGCCAACCTCCATACTTCGCTGTTTTTTGTTCATCTCCTAGGACATTTCGCGCCTACCTTCATGCAATGCACCAATTGTGACACGCTTCCAGGTCTTGCATCTCTACTCTTTTTGCATCAAATCATCCAATTCCAACTTCCATCCAAATTCATTCCTACACACAATAAACATGAAATGAGCATATTATATGTTTATAAACATGTAATCTCCCGCAACTCACATAAGAAATAATATGCAAACATACTCATAAACATGCATTTTTCATCATTTATCACTACCCCAAACTTAAATTCTTGCTCGTCCTCGAGCAACTTAAAATTAAGCACATCGGCAAGTAACACAATTCCAAAACATACTTAAGCATCGTATCAATGACAATGATTTATATCAACGCTTAGAACCCGACTTAAGCACTCTCCACACTTTTTCTTATTATTAGACTATTGACAAGACTAATTAAAATATTTGTGTGACTCTTCAAACATCCTAGCCTCAAAAATTGATTCCACTACATTCCTCTATATGACTCGCTTCTTGTGCCAACTAAAGATATGAGTTCTTTACCAATCCGTCGTAAAGCGCCCTCACCAACAACGCAAAGAGAATAATCGGTCTACACACTCAAATATGAATTCAAGTATAATTAAAGGACTCACATATTGGAAGAATTCGCTCACTCTCGCAAAGAAACTCACGTGCCTCCCAAGTTCGTACCATAGGCTTGCCCGTAGTGTAAGACACGACTAATTTAAGCTTGCAAAATCTAGGAAAGTAGGACTTTATAGGTTGTAATGTAGGCCAAGGGACGGGTAGGGTATATATATATATATATATATATATATATATATATATATATATATATATATATATATATATAATAGTGACTAACCCTCCTAAGCACTTTAATACAAAACACTTCACTTTCAAGCACATTCTTTTAATGAAAAATTCAATGTTTTGCCATGAAACCATACACAATTAAGCCCCTCTTCATTAATCACATTAAAATATAGATATTCACTAGCCCAAACAAAGATATGGGAAGTGTCATTCATCATTTTTTTTTAAACTCTCCTTAATTTGGTATTTTCGGCTAGTAAGGCTTTTACCCACAAAAGCACCTTGTCGGACGTTCTATGGTTCCACTCAAAAGCTACCCAATCTCTTTCTTTACTCTTTCAGCGACTTAAGTGCTTTCGGAGGTAAAGGGTGAACAAGATACAATTTAGAACAAACTAGGGGTTGGCTCGTAATGTGGGTGCCAAAGAAAAAGGTTTACAGGCTCAAAAGGGTTGACTACGGATAATGTTATCAATGGTAGGCAAATAGGCTCAATGGTCAATCAAAGAAACGCCTATATTATTTCCTAAACTCACAAGACTTAATCATTTCGCTTCGGCTTACACACAGGGCAAGTTTTAGACTAACAAGGGATGGCATAGAGTACAATCAAAATCTCACCTCACACAATGCACATGACTTACTCAGGACGGCTCAGACCCAACTCTCAAGTTAAAGCAACTAGCACAGTCATCATATAATCCAACCACTAGGAAGTAACAACAGGAGTCAATAAACGAGCCCAAGCGTCAAAAGGAAGTCGCACTTATTCTCAAGGCATATAGTCACAAGAATCAAGAAGAAAGTACTCAGCACAAATGCTCCACCTCTAAGCCCCGATATAAACCATGTCAATAACATAGACACTCAAGTTCTTCCCATTCCATTATCAATTGAAAAAAAAAACTTTTTGTATTTTTCTTTAGACTTTAAATCCTCAAGAAAACTGTCTAGGACGTCCATCGTCGGGAAAAGTCCAAAACTTTATTAAAACTTTTACCTACAAAAAAAAATACTACCCGATTCAAGAGTCATCTCTTGGAAAAGAACTATGGCCATAAGAAAAACAAAGAGGGATTATTTAAAAATAATTTTTTTTTTGATTTTTTTTCAACACAAATAAAATAATACAACTAAAATAGCATAGGAAATCACCCAAACAATCTCTTCACCCCACACTTAAAATTGTGCATTATCCCCAATGCACACCCATAAATACAAGAGGATAAAAGAAACTCTCAGGTAGGCCAAAGGCCGAAGAATTAGCAGCTCATGGGGTACTCAGACTTCTCCCAGACTTGATTCTTTGTGCAGGCACGCTACACTTTGTTCTAACCATCTCGCTTGATTTTGCTTCCTTCCAATGGCTTTGCTTCCTGTGCTCCTAGAAAATAAAAAACGACACTACAAAAATAATACAATAAAAAATTAAATTAAAAAAACTACAAATAAAAGAAAGCAATAAAGGTGGGTTGCCTCCCAACAAGCGCCCGATTTAACGTTGCGGCACGACGTGCATCACTTTTTGTCTCCACCTCGAGCTTATGAATTGAACCCCTAATTTGGCTTCAAGTTTACGGTTATGCTCCAGGGGTGGTGGAAGAAATCTAACTGGCCCAAGGAAATACTGTACTATTCTGCACTTCTTGGCCTTTAGATGAGGTATGTAATCATGTCTTTCTAGAACGAAAAATTCCAAAATGTAGGGACCTTGTTCCTCATTCCTTGATTCCTCAATTGGCTTGGATAACTGTATTTTCATATCATCATCCAAACAAAATGTGAAAAAAATACTTGGAGTGAGGACCAATGTGCTCAAATACATAAACTCCAGGACTTTCAACATCCTCAACACCAATAATACTAGAATCAACAAAATTTATATCCTCAACGTCCCTTGTTAACTCTAGTATTACTTCTTCAACATCGGCATCCTCAAATTCAATTTGGCTCGGTTGTTGGTATTCTACTCTAACCTCCTCGGTCAGAGTGTCAACTGCTGACTCTAATTTATATTCGGCTACTATCCACCATATTGACTTGTTGAACATTCAAAGCTTCTACCATTTGACTCACTCGAGCCTTCAAGTTGTGAATAATTGTCTCTTGCCTTTTGAATCCGTAATTGTATGTCATTATTTTGTTCCACAAGGCACCTTAGCATATCCTTAATCTCCTTTAGATCAGCATCCCCAGGTTCTTTGTTCCTACTAACTTCACAAGTAAAAGTAGAACCATCATAATAAGGGGTGGGGGGAGGATAAAAAATATAAGTACAACCATAAAAGTGGTCATCTTGACTACCACATATATCACATATATTCCACTCATAAGATTGAGTTGGTGCACATAACTCACTCTCGGGAATATTTTGATAATTTTGTCATGTGTGGTTTCCTCCACAATATGCATAAGTGTGATGACCCAAAAGGTTATTTTCCATTTTAGAATTCGTTTCTATATTCTGAGGCCTTGAAAACCTCCTTTTATCTCTCCTCTATTTGCGTGGACAGTCCGAGCGCGTACCGGAAAACTTTTGTGTGAAAATTTAAGAAATAATGAATTTTGGCTTTAAAATATGATTTTAGTTGACCTCGGTTAACATTTTAGGTAAACGGACTTGGACCTGGACCCGGACCCGTGTTCCGAAAGTCCCTAGGGTCCGTAGAAAAATATAGGACTTGGGCGTATGCCCGGAATCGAATTCCGAGGTCTCTAGCCCGAGAAATAAATTTTTGAAGAAAATTGTTTGCTGGAAAATATAAGGATTTTTAGAAATGGAATAGTGTGTGATCTCGTCGGTATCAGGCCCATATTTTGGTTCCGGAGCCCGGTACAGGTTTGATATAATATTTACGTCGTGTCTGTGAAATTTGGTGAAAAACGAAGGTTATTTGATGTAATTCGGACCATTGGTTGAAAAGTTAGAAATTTTGAACTATCTTGAAATTTCATGAGTTTTGGTGTTAAATTCGTTGTTTAAGATGTTATTTTAGCGATTTGATCGCACGAGCAAGTCCGTATGATGTTTTTGACTTGTATGCATGTTTGGTTTAGAGCCCCGAGGACTCGGATGAGTTTTAGATAGGCTTCGGAGTGTTTTAAACTTGGTAAAACTTGTTGCAGGTTCAGTTCTATTGCAGAGCCTTTGATCTCGCAATTACGAGATCAAGCCTCGCATTTGCGACCTACTCATCGTAATTGCGAAGAGTAGCTGTGGAGTCCAGTGCTCGCAATTGCGAACAGCTCTTCGCATTTGCGAAGAAGACAGCGCTAGGGGAGTTTCGCAATTGCGACCAAATGGTTCGCATTTGCAAAGGTAGCAGGCCAGGCCAAGCTTTGCATTTGCGAAGCCTTGGTCGCATTTGCATTTACACAGTTGCAAATGTGGTACCTGCAACTGTGTAAAACATAACTTAGACGGGATTTTGAACTCATTTCTCAAATTTTCGAACCCTAAACATCCCTAGGCGATTTTTCAAAGACCCAAACTTCTCCAAATCATAGGTATGTGATTACTAACTCATTTTCTTCAATCTATTTCATCATTTTACATGATTTCATCTCAAAATCTAGGGTTTTTCATGGGAAATTGGGTGTTCTTGGGTAGAATTTAGGAATTTCGAATTTGGGATATTTGAACCTCAATTTGAGGTCGGATTCCGAAACCAATTGTATATTCGGGCTCGGGGGTGAATGGGTATTCGGGTTTTGGTTCGAACTTCGAGTTTTGACCAAGCGGGCCTGGGGTCGATTTTTGACTTTTTGGGGAAAATATTGGGAAATCTATAATTGTGTATTGGAATTGGTTTCTTTAGCGTTTATTGATGTTATTAAGTTAATTATGGCTAGATACGGGTGAATTGGTGGTGGAATCGAGAGGTAAAGCGGTGATTGAGCTTTGATATACCCGTTGGCTTGGGGTAAGTGTTTGGTCTAACCTTGACTTGAGGGACTAGGGATCCCCGACTTGCTTGCTATGTGAAATATCATGTGTGTGGCGTATAGGTGTGGTGATGAGTGCCTATGCGTCAGCAAATTACTTGTTTAGCCTGTTTCCTTTCCCCGTTTCCCTATCTTGCTTTCCTGCCTTAATTGCTACTTGCTCATAAATGTTTCTGTAACGACCCGACCGGTCGTTTGGAGCTCTAGCGCGTCGTTCAGCGGTTCGAGGCCCTGAGTAGCTTCACTTCAGGTATTATGACTTGTACGCATGGTCGGAACTGAATTTCGAAAAGTTCAGAGCTGATTTCGAAAGAGAATTCTCATTTCAAAAGCTTTAAGATGAAAGAATTAACTAAGATTGGAATTTCGAGTAAACGACCACGGAATCGGGATTTGAAGGTTCCAGCAGGTTCGTATGGCAATTTTGGACTTGCGCGTATGCCCGAATCGGGTTTTGGGTAACCCTGGAGCGTTTCGTTGCCTATTGTGGAAGTTAGCATTTTTGGAGGAATTTCATAAGTTTGGGTTGAAGTGCATTTCAGTGTTATCAATGTCCATTTAGGATTCCGAGTCTGGGAATAGCTCCGTATGGTAATTCTGGTATTGGGAGCACGATCGAAAGTGAATTCAGAGGTCTGTAGGTCGTTTTGGAGTCATTTGGCTAAAGATAGAAATTTGAAGGTTTTTGAGAAGTTTGACCGGAAGTGGACTCTTTGATATCGGGGTTGGATTCCGATTTCGGAAGTTGGAGTGGGTCCGTAATGTCGAATATGAGTTGTGGGCAAAATTTGAGGTCAATCGGACGTGATTTGATAGGTTTCGGCATCGAATGTAGAAGTTTGAAATTCTAAAGTTCATTAAGCTTGGATTGGAGGTCGATTCATGATTTTAGCATTTGTTTTATATGATTTGAGGCCATGAGCAAGTCCGTAATGTGTTTTGGGACTGGTTGGTGTGATTGGACGGGGTCCCGGGGGGCCTCGGGTGGATTTCGGATGGTTAACGAATCAAATTTGAAGTTGAGGAAGAGCTGAAGCAGCTGGGCTTCTGGTGTAACCGCACCTGTGAGAAGAAGGCCGCAGGTGCGATCACACAAGTGCGGCTTTGTGGTCACAGAAGCGCGTTTGGGCAGAGCTGGGAGGAATCGTAGCTGCGAGGGTATTTCCGCATCTGCGAGCCCGCAGGTGCGTGGTAAGTTCCACAGATGCGGAACGCGTGAGGGGCAGCTGGGTCGGAGCGGAAGGGCACGAGCAGGTGTGAAGGCGCAAGTGCGCCCGAGGGACCGCAGAAGCGGATTTTGCCCAGCTTGAAGAGGACCGCACCTGCGATGCATTTTTGCAGGTGCGGAGCCGCAGGTACGGCTGGTGCACCGCAGGTGCGGAAAGGCTGGAGGCAGTGTGTTCTTTTAAAATCGGGAAGTTGTCATTTTTCTCCCATTTTCATTTGGTGTAGACGATTTTGGAGAGCTTCGAGAGGAAATGTTCTTCAAGTATCTCAAGGTAAGTTGTTCCCACTCATTACAAGTTAAATACATGATTTAGATATGGATTTGAACATGGAAATTAGTGAAAAACTTGGGGTTTTGGCGGAAAGACCTAGAATTTGTATTTTTGGATTTTGACCACGATTTTGGGTATGAAATTGAGAGCAAATTATATATTTGAGTTCGTGAGGTTATGAGTAAACTTTATCTTCGAAAAATTTCGGAATCCGAGCACGTGGGCCCGAGGGAATTTTTGTCAACTTTTTGATCGGAGTTAGGAATTGTTATAAATTGGATAATTAGGTGTAATTAAGCATATATTAATGGATTTTCATAATTATTGGCTAGTTTTGGAGCAGTGTGCATTGATTTGAGTCTTCGAAAGGGCGTGGAGTGCCGGTTATGGAACTTCAGAGCGAGGTGAGTCTCCTTTCTAACCTTGTACGAGGGAATTGTCCCCATAGGTGAATTAATTGAATATGTGCTGTTAATTGTAGGGGCTACGTACGCACGAGGTGACGAGAGTCCGTGCGTAGCTACTATTATGCTTAAGTCCGGGTAGTCTAGGACACAATAACATGCTTTACTTGCAATAATTGAAACATTGTTGTCAATTTAAAAATGCTTAAAACATATTGAACGTGTACAATGATTTTCTAAAAGACTGGACATCGTTTCTTGATTTTTAAAAGAGATATTGTTTTTCCTTGAATAATTGCTCCCTGATGGACTCTTGATTGACTGTCTGTTGTGTTTATTTATATTTGACCACGTCGCATGTATGATTCGCGAGCGGGGTAATAGATGCATCTATGGTTCGCGCCATTCGACCCTCTGGCAGTGCCCAGTTTAAATATTATTGGATCGGGCCGCACGTCCTCGGCATGATTTGCGCATGCTTGTATTGCTTTCCTTGAAATTTATTGATGTGATATTATTTCTTCCCGGCTTGAGAATATATGTATAAATGGTGAACAAGAATTTGAGAATTTCCCATAAAAGAAAGAATTGTTTACTCGCTTCATTCTATTGGATTACAATCATGTTTATAAAAATCCTCGATTCATTATATTATTGTCGTATCATTACTGGACCACTAGTAAGTGTCGAAGTTGACCTCTCGTCTCTACTTCTTCGAGATTAGACGGGATACTTACTGAGTACACGTTGTTTTCGTACTCATGCTACACTTGCTGTGCATTTTTGTTGCACAGGCACATGTATTTCTAGGGGCTTTCTGGGTGTAGCAGCATGGATGATATTGGGACTAGGTGAGCTGCATTTCTCGAGGCCACCCGCAGCCAGTATAGTCTCTTTCAGCGTATTATATTTACTATCTGTCCAATTTGTATTCTGGATAGTTATTGCACTTTATTCGATTCCTTAGTAATTGCTCATGCACTTGTGACACCGGGTTCTGGGATGTCTATGGGATTAGTCAGTATCTTGAAATTGTTAAAGATATCATTAATTATTCAGTAAAATTTATTCCTTATTGTTTAAATGTATAAAAGAAGGGCATTTTGAAATATCTAAAACGAGAAGTTACTAGTTAGTTAGTGTTGGCTTGCCTGACAATGGTGTCCGGCGCCATCACGACCCTAGTGGGTTTTGGGTCGTGACGACATGGTATCAGAGCACTAGGTTCCCTTTGGTCTCACGGGTCATGAGCAAGTCTAGTAGAGTCTCGCAGATCGGTATGGAGACGTCTGTACTTATCTTCGGGAGGCTACAGGACTGTTAGGAGCACTTCCCCTCTTGATTTCCTCATCGTGTGATTTGATTCCTTTGAGGCTTATGCCTTTGTTTCCTTCACAATCGATCTTATGCGACGCAAAGCACTTACTATAAATCAGGAATTGAGAAATTTTAAAGGTACTACAGAGGTGGTGCGGGATGCTTCTCCCGGCGTAGTTGATTTCACTATTGTCGCCGCCTTGTGGAAGGATATTCTGTCGTTTCAGCTCAGTAGTCGTACATCTGAGAGCTCTGAGGCAAGGCACAAGTTGCCCCGATGCTTATGAAAGGTTGCCACGCGGTTTTGATGTGATGTAGGATGCTTGCCTACGTGTCGGGGCAGTGCATGACTTGAAGGGGGGTTTACTCACTGCATGATTTAGAGATTCGGTATTTTTATCCCGGCAGGGGAAAGGCAGTTGGGCTAAGAATGTTCAGATTTGGGTTGATGGAGTAACGAGGCTTGGTATTTGCGAGCGTGGTGGAATTTTCATCTGTGATGAGGTGCCGTTGTCCTTGTTGAATGTACTAAGTTCGCCGGTGTTAAGACCTTCTACAATTCGCCTTTGGGGCAGGATGTTGTAAGATAGTATTGGAAAAGCGGCTGTCAAAGATCACGGGGTGCGGTGGTTCAGGATTGAATATGTATTTCTAATGTTGACGGCTCGAGAAAGATGATCTTCGGAAAGGTTTAAAAGTTAGTAGCGGTCTATTAATTCAAAGTGCTACCGAGATAGATTTTGATCTAAGGCATCAGCTGAGCAGCAAAGGGTGAGGAAGGACGTATGGAAGTGTCATGCGGTGGTTAAACTTCTAAAAGGCCAGGTTTAAGAAGCGGAAGTCGAATAGTTGCTTAAAGAAGAGGGTTTGGCCAAAGTGGGAGAGTGGCAAAGCGGCACGTGGATTCAGTGGCAGGAAACTACACCCTTGAGGAAAGTTTGGAGGGATTTGGGAATTTTAGTGGGCGGTGATTGAGTCTACGAGCTTAATTTGAAATATTGGCTAGCATAACGGCGGGAGATTTGAGATGACGAAAAGGAGCTGCTTGATATGAAGAAGGATACAACATAGCTTTGAATTGGAAGATATTGTCGCACATTTGGTTGATGTCCCTAAGAAGTGAACGGACTATTACAATTGGTGGATGAGCACGGGCTCATGATGGGTTATGAATGATGTAGGGATTGTGCCTTGTGCAGCGGCATTGAAAGATGTCGGCGTGTAATCTTTACAGGTGGGTTATCTCCTGTGAGCAGATCAGCGGTCGCGTGGTTGGCGAAGCTTCTGCGAAGGATCCTACTGGCTATCTGGTAAGGAGGTCGGACATGTGAATGTGGTTAATGACTCAGAGTATTCATAAATGGATTACAAAAAGATTTCAAGGAGCTTGGTGTGTTGGTTGTGCTAGATCATGTCAACAATGAAGAAAGAATCTTGTTGGGTTCCAAATTTGCATAATGGTGGGTTCAAGCTAAGTGGGAGATTCCCACCGCCTACGATTGAGTTGTATAATTATCTCCTTGTGAGGTTTCGGGTTATCGGCGTATTGGTAAGTTGCTTCGGCTAAGGAAAGAGAACATCAGTAGTAACTTGAGCAAAGGAATTGAAGAATGTGTTATATAATTGGCATCATCGATTCATATTCAGGCTTTGGGAAGACTCAGGAATTATGCTTCGCGTAGAAGTGAGTTGCAAGGAAGGAGACTCGGCCGGGTGCTTCTTTGAGAGGGTGGTCATGGGCTAGCGGAGCCTTGCAGTTGATTATATTCGAGACCGTGTCAGAGTGGGTGACTCTCAATAACGGTCCTAGTGAATTCAGAGGTTGAAAATGCGGTACGTAAGGATTCAAGCCCGCAGTATGTTTAAGAATCGAGCTTGTGAAGCAGCTTATGATAAGAGGCTCAAAATGTTCTATGATGTTTTGACCTGCACTGTAGCATTAGGAGGAAAAGGAGAAAAAGACTTCGAATTCGTAGAGGAATTATCAGGATGGATGTACCAATCGAGATGCGAATATGCGCACAAGGAAGGTATGAGATGGTTCGTGGGATTTGAGACAGCATGGTCTCGTGTTACAAGGCCACTCGGGTTGAGTGCATTATGTGTTGAATGAAGTTATTATTATTCCAAGACAACTAAGGATAAATTGGAAGAGGTTGGATTGGTTAGCCATGGTTGAATTGGCATACCGGTGGCAGTGATCAGTTCCTTCAGCGTGATTAAGTTATGCAAGTGATTTGTGATGGTACGTGTGAGGCTTGTCGTCCACCGTAATTTATTTTATTCGGAAGTATTCTAGTATTATGGCCTGCTATGTGTAGGCGGATCCCGGAAAGAGCTATGGTGGCTTAGGCCACTACTTGAAGAATTGCATCTTCTACGGTTGTGAGAATTCACTCGTGTGTTGCTATGGTTCTCTTGGAATGAGTTAAGTAAAAAGTTTCCATGTGAGCAAGTGTTTACCATTTTAGTGGTCCAGGAGTTGCGGTGAATTTCTTGTACTATCGCATGCTGGCTTGTTAGGTGCAGTGAGCGTTATGAAATTTGAAGGTGAGGATCAAGGTTGCGGTTGGGTGTTGACAAGGATGTCACGAGCTCGGATGAGCATAAAAGGGATTTGAATGTTTAGAGTAAGGTGGCATTGTCTTCAGCGTCACCTGGGTCAGTATTTTGTGAAAGAGGGTTTGCATCCTGGTTATGGATTCTTTATCGCTTTTCAGCGTTAGTGCGGCTGGTGGTATGGATGTATAGACTTGTTATCTGTTACGGAAGGTCGTGGGAGCGTGTTCCACTGGAAGATTGTATAAGTGTGGCATGTAGTCACTTATTGATTGGAGAATGAACCATGTATGAAGATTGTGGTGATATCGTTAATTTGAGAATTTATGCCTGAAGGGCACTCGATTTATTGGGTTGTGGACTGTGGAGGATTACTTTGGTTATGATGGTTGTTCTTGTGTGCTATGGGAAAAAGGGGTTGTTATGGACCCAGAAAAGATTATTGGCCTAGTTCGGTACGATCAGAATCGGCTTGAGGTCTGTGGATGGATTTAAATATGAATGTGGGCTCTATATCAGGCCGAATGTGTTCGTTTCAGCACAGCTCTCCTTATGGAGGAGTATTCGGACGCTGGATGTTATTTCGTCGTCGGCTATTTCATGTAATGCGATATTGTGCCGTGTGAGTTGCGAAACGGCTTGGTAGATTTCTTATGTGTTTAGATTCCGTGTAGCGATGGTGTTATGTGAGCAGGATGGCTCTTTACTTTCAGAACATATATCGCACCTCAGTTGTGCTTGAGTTTGTTAGCTTATGGCGCTATGTGTCCCCTCAGGGATGGTATTATGCACTTAGCGTGCTCATGACCGATATTCGGTATTGTGTTGTAATGAGCAATTTAGCTCGATGTGTATCTCCTTATGTGAATTTTATGTGTGGATCGGGTGGCACGCCGCGATGGGTATGTTGTTTGGATCGGGTTGCACGCCGCAACAGTGTGATGATAATTACAGTCCCTTATATTCTACTCTGTGTGTTTGTTTCCATTTTTGGAGGTGAGTTCATATTTAGTTGCGTGAGTGGAGTAGTCCCTTCTAGAGCTCGTCTTTCTTATGTATTATGTTCGAGTTGGTAGCCTATTGGCACATTGTAGCATCATATGAGACTTTTGGTCATGTCTGGGGCGGCTTGTTGCCTGAGCAATTCGTACTGGGTGAGACAAGGTTATTGGATCTAGGATAAGTGCAATCGGATTGTATGAAATATATTAAAGAGCAAAGATCACTATTTGGTTCAGAACGAGGTAATATTCTTGTCAGGAGTGTAGCCTCAATGATTTGTTGACTTGGCAGTTGGTTATGAATTCCTACGCGTCTCCTCCGTCGTGGTAGTATTGTAAGAATTGGAACAAGACTTATACATGTCATGAGGTGCATTGTGAGCATCAGATTCGGGAAATGTCGGTTATTATGATCAGAGAATGTTATTATGGTCCTGCGGATGATGTGGTGCATGGTGAGAATTCGGCAAAGGTATGCAGCAATGTTCTGGTACATTGCGTAGTGATTGATACGGCGTTCATATGTTGAAAGCAGGCCTGGAAGAGAATTTCGGATGTTGAAACTGGGTTCTAAGGCTTATTTGCCTAAATGGAAGAGGTTATCTTTAGATTTGATCGAGCTAATGCGCCCAACTGGGTTGTGGTAGCACGGGTAGGTGCACGAGGTGTTAAACAGTGATTTCGGACAACTCCAGCATAGTTCTTAGCACGTTCTAGGACGAACGTATGTTTAAGTGGGAGAGAATGTAACGACCCAAACGGTCGTTTAGAGCTCTAGTGCGTCGTTCAGCGGTTTGAGGCCCTGAGTAGCTTCACTTCAGGTATTATGACTTGTACGCATGGTCGGAATTGTATTCCGGGAAGTTCGGAGCTGATTTGGAAAGAGAATTCTCATTTCGAAAGCTTTAAGATGAATGAATTAACTAAGATTAGATTTTCGAGTAAACGACTTCGGAATCGGGATTTGAAGGTTCCAGCAGGTTCGTATGGCGATTTTGGACTTGGGCGTATGCCCGGATCGGGTTTTGGGTAACCTGGAGCATTTCGTCCCCTATTGTGGAAGTTAGCATTTTTGGAGGAATTTCATAAGTTTGGGTTGAAATGCATTTCAGTGTTATCAATGTCCATTTGGGATTCCGAGTCTGGGAATAGCTCCGTATGGTAATTCTGGTATTGGGAGCGTGATTGGAAGTGAATTCAGAGGTCTGTAGGTCCTTTTGGAGTCATTTGGCTAGAGATAGAAATTTGAAGGTTTTTGAGAAGTTTGACCGGAAGTGGACTTTTTGATATCGGGGTCGGATTCTGATTCCGGAAGTTGGAGTAGGTCCGTAATGTTGAATATGACTTGTGTGCAAAATTTGAGGTCAATCGGACGTGATTTGATAGGTCTCGGCATCGAATGTAGAAGTTTGAAATTCTAAAGTTCATTAAGCTAGGATTGGAGGTCGATTCATGATTTTAGCATTTGTTTGATATGATTTGAGGCCTCGAGCAAGTCCGCAATGTGTTTTGGGATGGTTGGTATGATTGGACGGGGTCCCGGGGGGCCTCAGGTGGATTTCAGATGGTTAACGGGTCAAATTTGAAGTTGAGGAAGAGCTGAAGCAGCTGGGCTTCTGGTGTAACCGCACCTGCGAGAAGAAGGCCGCAGGTGCGATCACGCAAGTGCGGCTTTGTGGTCGCAGAAGCGCGTTTGGGCAGAGCTGGGAGGAATCGCAGATACGAGGGTATTTTCGCATCTGCGAGCCCCCAGGTGTGTGGTAAGCTCCGCAGATGCGGAACGCGTGAGGGGCAGCTGGTCGCAGGAGTGGAAGGGCACGCGCAGGTCCGCTCGAGGGACCGTAGAAGCGGATTTCGCCCAACTTGAAGAGGACCGCACCTGCGATGCATTTCCGCAGGTGCGGAGCCGCATGTACGGCTGGTGCACCGCAGGTGCGGAAAGGCTGGGCAGTGTGTTCTTCTAAAATCGAGAATTTGTCATTTTTCTCCCATTTTCATTTGGTGTAGACGATTTTGGAGAGCTTCAATGGGAAATGTTCTTCAAGTATCTCAAGGTAAGTTGTTCCCAGTCATTACAAGTTAGATACATGATTTAGATATGGATTTGAACATGGAAATTAATGTAAAACTTGGGGTTTTGGCGGAAAGACCTAGAATTTGTATTTTTGGGTTTTGACCACGATTTTGGATATGAAATTGAGAGTAAATTATATATTTGAGTTCGTGAGGTTATGGGTAAACTTTATCTTCAAAAAATTTCAAAATCCGGACACGTGGGCCCGAGGGCATTTTTGTCAACTTTTTGATCGGATTTAGGAATTGTTATAAATTGGATCATTAGGAGTAATTAAGCATATATTAATGGATTTGCATAATTATTGGCTAGTTTTGGAGCATTGTGCATCGATTTGAGTCTTCGAAAGGGCGTGGAATGCCGGTTATGGAACTTCGGAGCGAGGTGAGTCTCCTTTCTAACCTTGTAAGAGGGAATTGTCCCTATAGGTGAATTAATTGAACATGTGCTGTTAATTGTGGGGGCTACGTACGCACGAGGTGACGAGAGTCCGTGCATAGCTACTATTATGCTTAAGTCCGGGTAGTCTAGGACCCAATAACATGCTTTACTTGCAATAATTGAAACATTGTTGTCAATTTAAAAAGTCTTAAAACATATTGAACGTGTATAATGATTTTCTAAAAGACTGGACATCGTTTCTTGATTTTTAAAAGAGAAATTGTTTTCCCTTGAATAATTGCTCCCTAAGGGACTCTTGATTGACTGTCTGTTGTGTTCATTTATATTTAACCGCGTCGCATGTATGATTCGCGATCGGGTTAATATATGCATCTATGGTTCGCGCCATTCGACCCTTTGGCAGTGCACAGCTTAAATATTATTGGATCGGGCCGTACGTCCTCGGCATGATTTGCGCATGCTTGTATTGCTTTCCTTGAAAATTATTGATGTGATATTGTTTCTTCCCGGCTTGAGAATATATGTATAAATGGTGAACAGGAATTTGAGAATTTCCCATAAAAGAAAGAATTGTTTACTCACTTCATTCTATTATATTACAATCATGTTTATAAAAATCCTCGATTCATTATATTATTGTCGTATCATTACTGAACCACTAGTAAGTATTGAAGTCGACCTCTCATCTCTACTTCTTCGAGATTAGACGAGATACTTACTGAGTACACGTTGTTTTCGTACTCATGCTATACTTGCTGTGCATTTTTGTTGCATAGGCACATGTATTTCTAGGGGCTTACTGGGCGTAGCAGCATGGATGATACTGGGACTAGGTGAGCTGCATTTCTCGAGGCCACCCGCAGCCAGTATTGTCTCTTTCAGCGTGTTGTATTTACTATCTGTCCAATTTGTATCCGGACAGTTATTGCACTTTATTTGATTCCTTAGTAATTGCTCGTGCACTTGTGACACCGGGTTCTGGGATGTCTATGGGATTAGTCAGTATCTTTAAATTGTTAAAGATATCATTAATTATTCAGTGAAATTTATTCCTTATTGTTTAAATGTATAAAAGAAGGGCATTTTGAAATATCTAAAACGAGAAGTTACTAGTTAGTTAGTGTTGGCTTGCCCGACAATGGTGTCCGGCGCCATCACGACCCTTAGTGGATTTTGGGTCGTGACAGTTTCCATGTCTAATTGCTTCATGTTAACTGTTGTTCTCTTTATTGAATTATTTAATTGCTTCATGTTGACTGTTGATGTTCCCGTCGAAGTATTATTGGTTTCGTAGCTTCATTTTATTACCCTGTTGGCTTATATTAATTTATTGGTGCCTTATNCCTAGATCTAAAATTTGTGGAGTTTGATGGGGTTTTGAAGGATTTGTGTTAGTTTCATTGTATAAATAGTAGTATATAACCCTAATCCCATATGTATTAGGAGTTGGACATGTATTGTATATATATAGGGCTCAGTGTATCATTGTCATTATTAAAAAATCAATAATATATTTTCTCCCGTGCTTTCTCACATGGTATCCGAGCATTAGTGAGAAACCTATCGCTGTGCATCATTCCAGCGACTTCCGGGAAGAAAGACCTCGTCGCCGTGCAATTTTCCGGCGACTTAGAAGGCTGCCCGTAATCAAGTCACTTTCTATCGGTGTTGTGCAAAAACCAACACCACCACGAGGTAGATCACTCGTCGGTGACCAACCCTCTAAAATTTCTCCGGCAGAAAAGCTGTCACGCGCCCACACGCGCCAGTAGAAGAAATTTTCCGGCGAGCGCGTGCACCCACGCGCCGGCGCGTACGCCCACTTCCGGCCATTTTTTGACAAAGTTCCTTCAGGGCAGTTGGATCGCCCTCAAATTTCGAACCTACCCATAATTTTATTTTTCAATTCCGACTACTTTGAATTTTTTCCGGCAGCTACAGTGATTTTCCGGCAGCTACAGTGATCCCCAGAAAATTTCTATTTTTTCCGGCACGATATTATAATGGAATTCGTATTGGAAGCCTTTAACTCACAATCCGTTGGATTAAATGCAATAAATCCAATCCATATGGTTTCTTTACCGGATTATATTGAGTTCCTTCAGTACAAAGCGCGTAAACAGACATCTTCAGGATTAACCTCTGTGGTTCCAACAAATAGTAGCATGACTCGTGTCTCCCAATCTTCACCTTCTGAGTCTTGGGTCATTGATTCAGGTGCATCTGATCATATTTCTGGTAACAAATCTCTTTTCACTAGTATCTCATATTCTCAATCTCTTCCAACAGTTACAATGGCCAATGGGTCTCAAGCCATGGAAACTGCAATAGGTCAAGCAAGTCCACTTCCTTCCTTACCTTTAGACTCAGTCCTTTATGTTCCTGGTAGTCCTTTTAATCTCATAGCCGTTAGTCGCTTAGCCAAATCACTTAAATCTGCTGTTCTATTTCTTGATGACCTTGTTTTTATACAGGAACGCAGTACAGGGCGGATCATTGGTACCGGACGTGAATCAGATGGACTTTATTACCTTATCCTTGCAAAATCACATAGACTCGCATCTTGTCTTCCTCCAATAACTTCTCCCGTTACTGATTCACCAGATTTATTACATAAACGGTTAGGACATTCCAGTTTGTCAAAACTTCAGAAAATGGTACCTGGCTTATCTCACTTGTCCACTCTAGAGTGTGAGTCGTGTCAGCTCGGTAAGCATACCCGCTCCCATTTCCCGCGGCGTCTTGACAATCGAGCAGAGTCACCTTTTACTTTAGTCCATTCAGATATTTGGGGTCCTAGTCGGGTTAGCTCTGCCTTAGGATTCCGCTACTTTGTCAGTTTCATTGATGATTATTCCAGGTGCACTTGGATATTTTTTGATGAAAAACCGTTCTGAGTTGTTTTCTATTTTTCCAGACCTTCCATGCTGAAATTGAAAATCAATTTGGCATTTCTATCTGCACANTTTGAGTTAGCTTGTGAAATTCTTGTCTTTATTCTTTTGTGTTTGGTGCTTATATATATATTGGGATCGGGTTGCACGCCGCAACAGGAGGAATAAGGGTGGAATGTGTTTGTCTGATGGGATGGGGTTGCACGCCGCAACAAGGGGTAATAAGGGTGGATAGGTGGCATCGGGTTGCGCGCCACAACAGGAGGAATAAGGGTGATATGTGTTGAGGAGCAATAAGGGTGGACATGTGGGATCGGGTTGCATGCCGCAACAAGGAGGAATAAAGGTGAATATTGATACTGTTGTTGTTTATATGTTGGGATCGGGATGCGCACCGTATCAGTTGTTATTATGTTTCCATTTCTATTGAGGCCCATTACTGTGATGTTGAAACACCCTTAAGGATTGGTTATAGCTGAATACTATTAGAACATCTGGGTCCGGAGTTTATTTAATGCCAGTTATTGCTTTATTACATTCTGTATTTCCTTTCTGTTTAGTATAAACTGTTGCAGGTTGAATAGATTGTATGCCCCGCCGTAGCCTCGTCACTACTTCGTCGAGGTTAGGCTCGGCACTTACCAGTACATGGGGTCGGTTGTACTGATACTGCACTCTGCACTTTCTGTGCAGATTTTGGAGCTAGTGGCTGATCCTGAGGTTGGTTGCTATCACTGTTTCCCGGAGACCCAAGGTAGTCCTGCAGGAGTCCGCAAGCCCTAGTGTCCCCTTCTATCCTATTTCATTTATGTTTTATCTATTTCTGAGACAGATGTAGACTTTTCGTTCAGACCATTATTTGTAGTATTCGTAGACTGTTCATGAGTTGTGACACCAGTTCTGGGTGGAATTTATTACGTTTTGTTATTACTATAAGGATAATCTTTTAAACTGTGTTCTTCCGCATCTAATTACGCTGACCTATTTTAGTAAATTTTTAATTGTTAAAAGATAAAGGAAAAAGGTGAGATAATCACGGTCAAGCGAGTACAATGTTAGGCTCCATCAAGGTCCCGACGGTGGAAAATTCGGGTCGTGATAATAAGGAGGATTAAAAGTAGAATTACCAATATCAAACTCTCACAATTCCAAGATGCCATGTTTTTATAATTAATAAGTAAAATAAAAATTAAAAAAATCAAATACAAAAAATAAAAATAAAAGTTCAAACTTGAAATCTAGCAATATGTACACTTACAGCTACACCGTTAGTTCCCCGGCAACGGCGCCAAAATGTGATCACGCGCAACTTTAGTCCTAAAAAGGATAAGCGGTCGCTGCAAATATAATCCAGTCTAAGAGTCCGGAGTCGAATCCCACAGAGAACTAAGGTTTCGCTATAACTGTTCAGTATCACTAAGAAGACAAGCTTGAATAAATTCCTAAGTTATAAATGTTAAGATTCTTCTATCTAACTAACTAAGTAACACATTAAAATAGTAATAGCAACTAAAGATTCTAAGGGTTGGAGACAAGATTAAGGAGGCCTAGAGTTATGATTTCCCCAATTGTTGGAATCCTTCCTGCTACATCTCCTATAATTTCGCCTAAGTATTCTCTACTGATCATGAGAACTCGACTTATCATAATTCTCTCTCGAGCAACTACAATAATGTACTAGTCATATTCTCTCGAATTTACGCTAGCTCGCACTTTTTCACCACTCACTATGATCACGTCAAAGCTTCGTTATCTCTAATCCTGCTTTTAATCCTGCCGTATTGATCTCTCATATACCTTAGGAGTGACATTGTTCACCAACCACCTAAATATATATCCTTTCTCAAGCAACACATAATAAATAAGCATAGTCAATCGATGGCCATTCAATCAACTGAAATAAGCACATAGTTGAACAAGTAGATAAATCCAAAGGTTAAATTATATTAAAATATAACAGGAAGTCATCCTCCAAGAGGTTACATCAAAACTTTAGATAATGAATTAGCTACTCATAATAGTATGTAAAACTACAATACTAAAAGTCATAACCAACAATGAAAAATAGGAAGAAGAAAGGAAAAACCCGTGGTTGAACCTTCCTTCTTGCTCCCAGCGTATTCTTGCCTCTTTGGGTGTTGTGTTGTCTAACCCTAAAGTAGTGTCTCCCCTTTCAAAAGGACATTTTATGATGTATTTATATCAATTAGGGTTGATGTGGGGCGTCCTTGAGCTCTCCTAATTCAAAAAGGACACGCTGAGTCGCGTGCTAGAGTTGGTGCAACGTGCGACTTCTGGCACGCTCCTAGTTATTTCTTTTTTTCTTCTTTGTTCTTTCGCGTGCGAGGTCTAGTGCCAACCTCCATACTTCGCTGTTTTTTGTTCATCTCCTTGGCCATTTCGCGCGTACCTTCATGCAATGCACCGATTGTGACACGCTTCCAGGTCTTGCATCTCTACTCTTTTTGCATCAAATCATCCAATTCTCGCCAACTTCCATCCAAATTCATTCCTACACACAATAAACATGAAATGAGCATATTATATGTTTATAAACATATAATCTCCCGCAACTCACATAAAAAATAATATACAAACATACTCAAAAACATGCATTTTTCATCATTTATCAACAATCAAATCGAAAAATGGAATACCTTGCCTAGGTATTGTGTTCTATTCATCATCGTACCAATAAATTATAATCCTCAAAGTTAAATATTGTTTAACATAAACGTCTCTTCATCTTTCTTCTTAAATAGATCTACGTCTCGTTGTGAATATTTTATTATTTATATGACTACTTTTTTTACAAAGATCAGTAATAAAATCAAAGAAAAATCTTAGTAAAATTATTTTTCTTAGTTCAAATTATTATAACCTGGTATAAGAGATCAGGAAAATATTACTCCATACTTTAATTAATCAGATATAATAACATAATTAAATATGCAGGCACAAAAGTTTGTACTTAGTTTGTTATAGTAGGGTATTAAATCAATAATTTACCTTTACTTTCTCCGCCTATTTCGTCCTAAATACTGAAGCCCCATTTCTCCTTTCCCTCTCTCTTCCTCTTCCATTCTTTCCTTTTTTAACTCATTTTTATACAGAGAATGTTTCTACACTTACCAAATATCCATATATAGGTGACAACATACATATACATTAAAAAATGGTGTTTTCTCGTGATCTATGAACAGATATAATTGGATCTACTGGAAAGAGAGAGCTCGAAGTTTCTCTTTTTATTGAAATTTCTCTGAAAATTGAAATTTTTTATTGAGAAAGTTATCCAGGCATTTGGAAGAATTTGGCTCCAAAAGTGACTTTTTCTTTGCTATAAAAGGAAGAGAAAGCTTCATAGTAAGTGGATTTTTTATTGTTTATTTTTTGCTTCTGTTAACGCATGTATATTTTTTGCAGTAAGTGGTTTCTGCTTTGCTTGTTTTAATTTTGAAGTAAAATTTAGGTTTCTGGGCATATTTCAATGTATAACTCTTGTTTGAACAATTAATGGCTAAAAATTGAAGCTGAAAAGTGAAGCATAGAACAGAACTATTGATTTTTTTTTTTTTTTGTGATATGGACAGTATGTTTAGTGGAATGCTAATTCAAGCGAGCTATCGTCACTTATGGAAAATGTTGTCTGCTAATTTAGAAGTTCTTTAGATTCAGAACATCATTGTATGTATCTCAATTGAGACTAAACTATATACTAAATGTGGTTCATTATGTAATGGTGGATAAGGATACAAAGTTTTGGAGATTTTAGTCGAAAGTGGGTAGCTTGGAGTTTTTACTGAAAAGTGGATAATGATACAAAAACTTGGATTGATAGCTTTAGTGCCATTGTTTATGATGATGAAGTGCATACATAGGTTTTGGGAGCATTCTTGAGCTATCTTTACTGTGAATTATAGCTCAAGCTGAGCTTTATTCAACCCTTTTAACTTTCACCATTTGTCAGTGAAGAAGATGAAATAATGAGGGAAGGTTTTTACAAAAGAAGAGTAGAGGGGCAGGCTCATTATCCCCCCAAGTTTCGAATGTTGCGGTTTGTCTTAAGGGTTGACCCCAGGCTGATTTGCGTGAATTACAAAACTTAGGGTTATACTTTATAGCTTAGGGTAATGTAGTTAGTGTTCATATGAGTGGTTGTTATCTTTCTTGCTTATAAGGTTTTCCTTTTACCTACTAGGAAGGTCTATAGACGAGTTTTTTCTGTGTATCTGATCGATGATCAAATGAGAGATTTGTATGTTGGCCTACAACTGTATTCCCTGCAACGTTATAATGAGCAAAATATTGTGGTGTTGCATTATATAGAGGTCTAACGACATTCTACTGAAGAAATGTGATGTAACATAAAGGTCCATCAAAAGGAAGGGATTTCACTTGCGTTAGTCTCTTTGGATTACATGAGTATGATATTTCTTTTATTGATGCATTTTCACCTTTTGATTACAGTATTTACTAGATTATTCGTGCACATTTTCTTTTACTGTATTATTCCTTTGCTCATTACAGAATCTACCTAATAGTGCTGAATGTCAGTTATAGCTTATAGAAGGATTGTTGACGATATCATATAAATAAGTTGCAGCATATGCAAATATTTCCTCTTTCGATCTATCATCAGACTTGGCTGGTTGCGGAAATAATTTATGGTGTTATCTGTATAGATAATGTAAAGAAACGCAGCTGGTAGTCCTTTTTCTTGTCTTATCTATGATATGGCCAATTCTACTGTATTTCCTATCCTTTAAGATGACCAACTTGAAACTTCAACGCATATGTGCAAATATGAAGCATGTTGATTTTTCAACTTTTATATTGTACATCAATCTTGCAACTTTAGATTACCGTAAGTTTATAGAGATTCTTTGTCTAATGTATGTAAATCTCGCATGTGGCTGGTCTTACGGGAACTCTTCGCATACCTCTTTCTTAATTTATTTAACCAATATTAACATGAAAGCTTAGCATTCCTTGACAGGATTTGAGATTCACTAAATACTTAAATATCTACTACCCTGATCCCTGTTCTTAACTTGACAGGATTTTATAAACTTTGGGATTTAGCTTTATAACAAATGGCGGTCTTTTGACCAGAATGAATCCTCAGGCTTTCATTAGGCTCTCAATAGGGTCACTAGGGTTGAGAGTGCGTGGGGCAGCTACTGGTGCAAAATCAGGGATAAGTGCGCTATCTTCTCCTTGTGTATGTGAGATCCGTCTTCGAGGTTTTCCTGTGCAGACAACATCTATTCCCCTGGTATCTTCTCCTGAAGCTACTCCAGATACTAACAATACAGCTTCCAGTTTTTATCTTCAAGAATCTGATCTGAAAGCATTACTAGAACCTGGCTGTTTATTAAAGCATCACGCATGTCTAGAGATTGTTGTTTTCACAGGACGCAAAGGAACTCACTGTGGTGTTGGTATTAAGAGGCAGCAGATTGGGACATTTAAGTTGGAAGTGGGTCCTGAGTGGGGTGACGGAAAGCCAGTCATTCTGTTCAATGGATGGATAGGCATTGGCAAGAACAAGCGGCTAAATAGAAACCTTGGAGCAGAGCTTCATTTAAGAGTGAAGCTGGACCCTGATCCAAGATACATTTTCCAGTTTGAAGATAAGACAAAACTAAGTCCTCAAATTGTTCAGCTTCAAGGAACTATCAAGCAACCTATATTTAGTTGCAAGTTTAGTCAAGACCGGTACAACTTTTGCTCTCTTGTAGATTATGAATCTTTTCCCTTCGTGTTTCGGACATGGTTGAGGACTATTTACATTGACACAGGCATTTCGTTCTTTGGTTCTAAACTTTAAGTTGCTTCATTTATATCTCCCAGATCACTCGTTCCCTCTATTATTCCTCTTGCCAGAATTGATTTAAATAAGGTTCTTATATTAGGATTATCATTTCTTGCCCTGCTTTCAGCTTCCATAAGGGACCGTTAAGTTTGGTCGAACGTAAATGTATTTTGCTACCTTGAACTTGCAGGGTATCCCCACGAGATCCGTTGAGTAATTTTTGGTCAAGCTCTAGTGATAGCTCTGAGCTTGACATTGATAAAAGAGAGAGGAAAGGATGGAAGGTGAAGATTCATGATCTCTCTGGCTCGGCTGTTGCAGCAGCCTTCATAACAACTCCTTTTGTGCCATCAACAGGTTGTGATTGGGTGGCCAGATCCAACCCAGGAGCTTGGTTGATTGTTCGCTCTGATGTTTGCAGGCCTGAAAGCTGGCAGCCATGGGGAAAGCTTGAAGCATGGCGTGAACGTGGGATCAGAGACTCCATCTGCTGTCGCTTTCATCTGCTATCTGATGAGCAGGAATGCGCGGATCATCTCATGTCCGAGATCTTGATCAGTGCTGAAAAGGGTGGGGAGTTCTACATAGACACGGACAGACAGGTTCGAGCAGCATCAAGTCCATTGCATAGTCCAAGAGGCAGTGGAGATTTCACGGCACTTAGTCCTGTAGTAGGCGGGTTTGTCATGAGCTGTCGGGTGCAAGGGGAAGGGAAATGCAGCAAGCCCCTCGTGCAACTTGCCATGCGACATGTGACCTGTGTGGAGGATGTTGCCATTTTCATGGCTCTTGCAGCTGCAGTTGATCTGAGCATCGAAGCATGCAGGCCTTTTCGCAGAAAGCTCCGAAGACGTGCTAGCCATTCCTGGTGATATGATATAAGTATATAGATGTTTATATATGTGATACTGATTTCCTTTTCATGAAGCAAGCCAAAGTACCTGTATCTCTCCTAATTGTTGTAACAACTTGACTTGCTGTACAGATTAAGCTTGATCTATACTCCTTACTTTCTTCGCTCATTTCCATTTTAGGTAGAGTATTATTTCGGAATCATATAGTTAATACTAGCAACTAATTGGACTTGTTAAAAAGATGTCACTTGTAAATCTGAAGGAATCTCCGCACCAATTAGCTATACTAGTCTCTGGACATGTGCGTTGAACATGTAACCCCAAAGAGTTGAGGCAGCAGAATAGCACAAAGTGCAAATAAGAATTCATTTTACAGATGTCAAAATGAAAGATCCTTCAAATCTTGATGTCTTTCTTCCAACCTAATTACCCTGAGTTGGGTATTTCATGATATTTCACTTTCATATTTCATGAATTTGGCACAACGGAAACGCTTGATTTAAAAGTTTGGTTTATGTATAATTCTGAAACAGCCTCTCTGCCCCTCGGGGTAGGGGTAAGGTCTGCGTACATATTACCCTCCCCAAAGATCTGGCCAAAGAAGGTGATAGCCCTGTAAATTCGTTCCCGTGGTTCGATAAACGCGGCACCCTACTTGTGGGATTATACTGGGTTGTTGTTGTTGTTGTTGTTGTATAATTCTGTGTTAGTTGAGTTACATAAAAGCTCTCCAGGATTTAACTGTTTAAATTGTATACTTGAACTAGCCTCTGAAGAATGTTTACCTAATTTTACATTGGCTTGTACTGAAGCCTCGATGCTAAAACAAGAATGCCTATTTTTTAACTTAACAATAAAACAATGTAAACGACAAGAAAAGGGGATAAATTTGATCTGGATAATTACAACAATTGCCTCTTTAAATTCTATAAGCAAAGATAGCCATTAGGAAATTGCAAAGCAGTGACTCTCACACCAGCAGTTGTAAGCTTACACACTGTTCACCTCGAAAAATGTGAGTAACAATTAAAGATAATTTGTGGTTTTAAAGATACGTGATATATTTTAATACTAGTGATTATATAAATGATATTGAGCTTAAATAAGAAGAAATAATGAACCAAATCAATATTGTCGAAACAATAGGGGCCTCGAGCTCGTCTATCCAGGGAACTCGGGGTCAGCTAAGACCAATAAAGTATGAACAATAAAGTAAAGGCAATAAAGCTAAAGAATAATTGTTGAGCATGTTAAACAAGAGAAGAATAAGAATGTTCTATTGCGGCGAATGATCTGATACCTTTACAAAATGATTGGGGTCCCCTTTATATAGGAGGGGAAAACCCCAATATAGTACATTCCTCATTAGGGTAAAGAATTCTATTGGTACATGTGTACAATAACCTAGTACGGACCTGCACCATTTCGTACAACTTTTATCCATTAATTAATGCGCTGGTCCACGTGTCTTCGAGAAATTTCCGCTCTTTCTTGATTGACTTCAAGATTGTGCTGCCCTTGTTGTAAGTCGTGCCAGGCTTTTGCTCAGCTTCCTTGAGGTGGGTGTCCCTTAGCCGGACCTGACCTCCACTTCGAGTCTCCCAGACTCGGACCTATAGCCCGATTTAAGACTTCAAAATCATGCTCCTCGATTTTGACCGTGTACAGATAGTCCCCGCGTTTTTTAGAATGGAATGATATGAAACGATTTTGACCGATTTTCTCAAACCTCTAGTGATGACGTCATCCTCATGAAACCAACGTTCGAAGTGACCAAAATGTCCCATCAGCCCATTTCCCCGAAAACATTGATTGCACGCCAGTGCTGGTCAGCCATTGATGCCACCGAACCGTCGCTGCCCCTCTATAAATATGAGGCGTTTTCCCTCAACAATGAACTTTTACCCTCTCTTAAATCTTTCCCAATTCTCATCTCTTTCTTCAATCACTCGCTTCCTCCGCCTCTTTGAGCGCTGGAAAACACCAAGCTCTTGCCGGAAACACCGCATCCATGTGCACCAGCATTCTTTAGCTTACAACCATGGCCAAAACTTTCAAGATGGTCCCCAAAAAGGACAAAGCATCATCTTCCTCTGCCTCCTGGCCGGGCAAACCGGTAGTGCCGCCAACTCTTGAGGAGATCACCCCTGGTGTGCATTATTAAGAAAGACTTCAGCATTGAGAACCCTCCCGATGTCGAAGGTTGATGCGAGCACGTATCCCGATACATTAGCCTAATAATTGAGCAGCTCACCGAGGATGTAAAAAAGGATTGTCGATGGGGAGTCGAGGTCGAGGTTCAGATCCCGAGGCCTGATGAAAGCATAACTACCCACAAGGAGGGGTTTTTGGGTGTTTATACTTACCCCTTCACACTGGGTCCCCTCGACCGGTGGTGATCGACTTTTGCAAGACGTACGAAGTCACCCTTGGTCAAATCCACCCTTCCTTTTGGCGTATAGTGATCATGTTGCGGTACTTTTCTGAAAAGGCCAAGGGTTAAGAATTCACCCTTAGTCACCTGGTTCGGTTGTATCGGCCCCAGTTATTTCGAGGGCTCATCAAGCTGCAATGTCGAACAACGAAGTCCTTCTTTGTCAGCACCGACGAACCCAAAGACCGGGGTTGGATGAGCCGGTTCGTTAGAGTATGAACTTCGGACATCATCCCCGAGGAAAAAATGTCGTTCCCGGAGAAGTGGAACTTTAACCGTAAATGGAGCTTGTATTTCTTGTATACATTCATATTCTTTCATGTTCCATAACGCCCTTATCTTTCTTTTGGCAGACAAATCTTGGGCGCCCCTAGCGATACCCGATCTCGAGGATTGGGTCAGAAAGTTAGCTGTCACTTCTTCCTACGACAAGCGCAAGTGGCGCGATTTAGCAAAGGGCCAGTGGGAGGCCAAGAACCACAATAGGTGTCTTTCGATGGTTTCAACACTTTCTATATTTTTTGCAGCATTTTTACTCACTCACATTTGCCGATACAGGTCTTGGAGATGTGTTCCGAAATGAGGCCGTCTCCGCCCGAGGAAACAACCAAAACTTCAAATCCCAAGCCGGAGAAAGAAAACAAATGAAAAAGGGTCTCGAAACCTGAGGACCCTCAAGACAAGAAAACCTCCACTCGAAGACTGCAGAAAAGGTTTGCTCAAACGGGTGCAGACTCGGCCCATGACTCCCCGGATGGAGAAGAAAATGATGATGAAGAGTCGGAAGTTGTAACTCGGACCAGGAAGCCAGTTGAGGCCACCGTTCTTTCCGAACTGGAAACCTTATCCCGTGGTGGGGATGTCCGAAGGGAAGAAACAGGCAAGGCCCCATATCTCTGGAGGTTGAGATTGTCCCTCCATCTTCAACAACTATACTAGAGGGGGTAAATGCTGAGGACGCCGGGTTAATGAAAACGCCCCGAGTGAAGAGCTCGGGGCCGCGACAACAGGTCATTCTCTTTCAATGCCAACTTATTCTGGGGAGGGAATCGAGGAAGCTGACACTTTACATATGCCCGACCCAAGTAAGGTCATCGCGGATGATCCTTTCCAGAGTTGCTATGCTGGAGTTGAGGATGCCGATGACTTCAATGATGCACCCTCCATTTTTTAAGAGGCCCAGCATCTCCTTTCCCGGGTAAGGACATGCCCTTTAATATTGTGATTTTTTCTTTCTTCTCTTTCGACAGACGTGCCTTTATTTCATCTGTAGGTCGTTGCAAAGTTTAGAGTTGAGCTGAGCCGATGCGAGGCCGAGCTCAAGAAGGTTTCAGGCGAAGAAAAGGCCTTGAGGTTCCTCTGTGATCAGAAAGAAGAGGAGCTTAAGGATCTCCGAGCAGCATTAGCTAAAGCTCGAAAAAGTGAGTCCGAGCTGGACGAGCAGGTAACTTTGATTTTAACCGAGCACGGACTCCTTGGCCCTACTTCGGGGGCTAATACTTTGACACCTCAGCTGAAGCAAAAGCTAGACATGATTGGGCAGCTCTGGGGCGAGGTGAATCAGGTAAGGGCTGATTGTCATCAGTGGAAGAGGAATATGGATCAACTTGCTGCTGATAAGGAAGCTATTGCGGCCCAACTGGCTCGGCTGAGGCTAAGCTCCGCGATGTTGAAGTGAAGGGCCTAGTTCAGGCTAGAAAAATCGAGGGGTTGGAGGCCGAACTGGCTAAATCCCGAACTGAAGCTGCACAGGCTAAGGCTGAGCCTGCACAAACTAAGGCCAAAGCTGAGAAGGTGAAGACTACGGTCGATAAATCCATTGCTATATATAAGAGAGAAGCCATGGCCGTTCAATCTGAGCTAAGTGAGGCCTCCGACCGGGCAAAGCGGAGAAATTAATTGGCTAAGTTCCAAGCCCAGAGGGAGACTCTCGAGGAAGTCCGTGCTCGAGGGTTCGACCTTGCCGAAGAGATAGCCGAAGCACAAGCATGGGAAACTGATGCTAGGTTTCTCGTCTCCTCTGATGATGAGGACGTGGTGAGTGGCTCCGGGGACGAGGAAAGTGAAGGAGATGCTTCCGAAGGGTAAGAGGCTCCCGAAGATAAAGCCACTGGAGATGAAGACGACACTTTCGAGGACGGGGCCCCGAAAATAGATTAGGTTCCTTTTGTACAAGGGCCCTTTGTGGGCGTTGTAATATGTTTTGTAAATTTCCCAAATGAATATGAAGTAGCTTTTTGCTCTGTCCTTGATTTGTGTTGACTTTTATTTTGTTCCCGTTTATGAAAATTTCCGATGATACAAATGCTAAGTTCGGGCATCGGTTTAGACTCGTAATAAGCCCTTAAGCTTTTATTGCCCAAGCTTATACCCCTTAGGGTTTTAGATATCCCCGAGCCAAACTTAAAGTCAAATTAATGCAAGCTCGAGGCCTTTGGGTCCGAGTTAAATGAGAATAGGGTCTCGGACTCTCATAGGTCTTTGACCCTATATTTCTTTTTAAGCTGGCCCTTAGGCTCTTGTATATCGGCCCTTAGGCTCTTTTTTAGAATTGACCCTTAGGCTCTTTTAGGTTGGCCCTTAGGCTCTTTAAATTAGACCGTTTCGGCCTCTAAAAATGGCTATATAGTTTTCCCTCACTTCGGCTAAAAGACTTATTGAAATTTTAGTTATGCCTTAGCATGTATTTTTGCACCCGTTGTGTTTTTCGAAGGCTTGACGTATCGAAACCTTATTAGTCGTTTTGTTTGCATGGACATAATCGAATTCCTCTTAAGGGTTTTTCGAAGGCTGGTGTTATCAAAGCCCTTGAATTGTTCGAGGTCTGATTTCTCGAAGCCCTTAGATTTTTCGGGTGCCAAATTTATCGAGGCCCCTTATATTTTGCTTTTGCCGGGGGTAGCCTGATTTAACCGGTTTTTCAATGTTTGAAGGCCTTTAGTTTTATAGCGAAAATCGGACGTCTCCGAATAGCATTATTTTGGCCGTAGCCTATGCGTGACCGTAGTCTTTAGTATGGCCGTAGCCTTCGGGTTTGTCACTTGGACTCATTTCCTGATAACTTTCCGAATTTGTTCGAAAAGTTAGTCCCCGAGTGAGTTGGCCTTGGCCTTCATTTCGAGGGGGTGCCTCTTTGAGGTCTTACAAGTCCGAATTTCGATGACTCGGATGTATTGACTGTCAGTGACAATCCCCGAGTATTTTGGGGTGCTATGGCTCTTGAGCCGCTTCCCGTAGGATTGTAAGTGTAGCGCTCGTATGAGATACAACGTATTTTTGATATAACCAGAATGATTCTTTAAATTGTTGATACATGTGTACACATTTTGCCATCGGGTCTCGACTTTTCTATATGGGCACAATTCGTTTGACCGTTTGGCCCATTACAATGTTCTCCTATCAAGGCCCTCTCAGACGTGAAATATTTTTTCCTGAAAACGTAACCTCCGAGGGTGATGCCCCTCAGTATTCGAGGTTGATCAAAAAGAAGCCTTCAAAACCTTATTTTATTCCTCCTCGATTTGCATGCGCAGTACGGGCGTGTATCCGGAAAGCTTTTATGTGAAAAACTGAAGAAATAATAATTGTTTGCCTAAAAAGTTGATTTTTGTTGACTTCGGTCAACATTTCGGGTAAACGGACCCGGACCCGTATTCTGACGGTCCCGGTGGATCCGTCGTAAAATATGGCACCTGGGCATATGCCCGAAATCGAATTTCGGGGTCCCTAGCCCGAGAAATAAATTTTTGATGAAAACTGTTAAACTGGAATTATAAAGGTTTAAGAATTTAGTTAATAATTGATCTTGTTGATACCGGGTCCGTATTGTGGTTCCAGAGCCCGGTACAGGTCCGTTATGATATTTATACCTTATTTGTGAAATTTGGTGAGAAACGGGACTGATTTGACGTGATTCGGACCTTTGGTTGAGAAAATAGAAGTTTTGAAACTTTCTTGAAAATTTCATGCAATTTGATGCTAAATTTGTAGTTCTAGGTGTTATTTTAGCGATTTGATCGCGCGAGCAAGTTCGTATGATGTTTTAAGACTTGTGTGAATGTTTGTTTTGGAGCCACGAGGTCTCGGATGAGTTTCGAATAGGCTACGGGATGTGTTAGACTTAGAAAATCTGGTATTTTTGCTGCAGCAGTTTTCTGATATACCCTTCTTCGCATTCGCGTAGGTAGTATCGCGAACGCGAAAGGTAAAAAGGGGGCAGGGGGAATTTCTTCTTCGCGAACGCAAAGGACAGGTCGCGAACGCGGAGCAGCGGGGCTTTACCCTTCGCGAATGCGACCCGTCTATCGCGAACACGAAGCATGGGACCTGGGGGAGAGGAAGTTAACTCATCGCGAACGCGACACTTTGGATCGTGAACACGGAGGCTGGGGGGATATTCCTTCGCGAACATGATGTGTTACTCGTGAACGCGAAGGCCAATAGGGCCAATGCTTTGCGAACGCGACAGGCTTCTCGCGAACGCGAAGAAGACCTGTCCAGTGTTTTAAAAATAGAACCAAAAACGGGATTAGGCCATTCTTTCATATTTTCAAAAATCTAGAAGACTTAGAGGCGATTTTCAAGAGACAACTTCTTCCCCAAAGTGTTGGTAAATGATTCTAAACTACTTTCTTCCAATTAACCATTGCATTTCATCAATTTTCAACCTAAAATCTAGGGTTTTCATGGTGGAAATTGGGGGTTTGGGTAGAATTAGGGATTTTTACATAATTAGAATTTAGACCTCGATTTGGGGTCGGATTCCAAAACTAATTACATATTTGGGCTCGGGGGTGAATGGGTTTTGGTCCGAACCTCGAGTTTTGACCAAGCGAACCCGGGGTCGGGTTTTGACGTTTTGGGGGAAAGTTTGGGAAAACTAAACTTATGAATTGTAGTTGATTCCTTTAGCAATAATTGATGATATTGATTTAATTGTGGCTAGATACGAGTGGATTGGAGATGGAAACTAGAGGAAAAGCGGTAATTGAGCTTTGAATTGGCCGTTGGGTCGAGTTAAGTGTTGTGGCTAACCTTAGCTTGAGAGATTAGGTATTGTTGTCTATTTGTTATGTGTTTGGTTGTTGAGTAGGACGTATAGGTGAGGTGATGAGTATCTATACGTTGTTGTCGGGTCATAGCATGCGATGAGTCTTATTCTTGTGATTGTTGTATTCTTTATTCATATTTGTTCATGCTTAAACTGGTTATTCTTCATGTTGAACAACTCTTATCTTGTTTTACTAGATATTGATATTTGTGAGTATTGACTCAGAGTTGAGGTTGACATTGTGGAACTAAATATTGAAATGGGGCTTGTTATTCATAATTCTATTTCCCGATTGTTATTATTTTATTGTTTGGGTGAGGAAAAGTGTAAAGCACGAAGGGTGATGCCGTGCCATTGCATATTTATTATCATGTGAGGAAGAGTGTAAAGCACGAAGGGTGATGTCGTGCCATTGCATATTTATTTTCATGTGAGGAAGAGTGTAAAGAACGAAGAGTGATGTCGTGCCATTTTATATTCATTATCATTGTTCCTTTCATGTGTTATGGTGAGGACGAGAGTAAAAGCACGAAGGGTGATGCCGTGCACTTTTTTGCTATTTATCTTACTGTTCTATTCTCATGATCTCGTACTCCCCTGAGCATATTTCTTTCCATCCCGTTATTACATGTTTAATTTCTATTATCTGTTATTATGCTTGTATATTGCTTAACTGTATAGGTTTATATATGTGTCTTGTCCTAGCCTCGTCACTACTTCGCCGAGGTTTGGCTCGGCACCTACCAGTACATGGGGTCGATTGTATTGATACTGCACTCTGCACTTTCTGTGCAGATTTCGGTACCGGACCGCACTGACCCGAGTGAGTTGCTGCCTTCAGTCCAACAGGAGACCCAAGGTAGATCTGCCGACGTTCGCAGACCCTGGAGTCCTCTTCCAGTTATCTTAGTTTCCTGTTTTCTTTTAGATTCGAGAACAGTTGTATTTTCTTTCAGACAGTATTTGTAGTGACTCTTAGAAGTCCGTGGATTGTGACACCAGATTTTGGGTAGACATGTATTAGTATTTGAATTTTATGAAATTTCGCACTTCTTTACTCTGTTTTGGTGTAATTATTGTTATTTACTGATTCGGATAGTGGTTAGCATATTAAATCTTTATCTGTTGGCTTGCCTATAATTCTAAAAAGTTAGGCGCCATCACGATCAGACGATGGGAAATCCGGATCGTGACATGCTGCATGAGTTGTTGTAGTGTATGCATAAGTGAAGAAAGAGTTGCATAAGCCATTCTTCTTCTCCGAGTTTGAGAGCCTAAAATTGTTTGGTGTATTTTATGAGTAATGGACTAATGGTTGTTGCAGTTTTGTTGGAATGCCTAAAGACAGAGCTGTGCAGATCTAATCTTATGTTGCGCGGACTAAAATGCTACCGCGCCTGTGTCGGATCCTCGAAAATACACTATTTGTGGAGATCCCACACGCATCCGACAGCATTTTCGGGAGTCTAAACAACATAGATCTAATCTCCCTGCTTCGGTAGCTTAGATATAAGGCCTCAAAGTTCTGTCCAAACAGGTGTAAGTACTATTTATTTACACCTTTTTTCTAAATGGGGGAACAAGGCGTATGACACTCCCTTTTCCAAAAGTCCATTTTCGATCCGTTAACCACCCGGAATCCACTCGAGGCCCCCGGGACCCCAACCAATCATACCAACCAATCCCAAAACACATTATGAACTTGCTCGAAGCCTCAAATCATATCGAACAACGCTAAAACCACGAATCGGCCTCAAATCCAAGCTTTATGAACTTTAGAATTTCAAACTTCTGCTTTCGGTTTTTAAACCTATCAAATCACGTCCGATTGACTTCAAATTTTGCGCACAAGTCATATTCGACATTACGGACCTACTCCAACTTCCGGAATCGGATTCCGACCCCGATATCAAAAAGTCCACTTCCGGTCAAACTTCTCAAAAACCTTCAAATTTCTATCTTTAGCCAAATGACTCCAAAATGACCCACGGACCTCCAAATTCACTTCTGATCGTGCTCCCAACTCATGAACCATCATACAGAGCTACTCCCTGACTCGGAATCCCAAACGGACATCGATAACACTGAAATTCACTTCAACTCTGTTAGTTTCATTGTCTAAATAGTAATAAATAACCCTAATCTCATATGTATTAGGAGTAGGACATGTATTGTATATATAGGGCTCATTGTATCATTGTCAATATCAGTCAATAATATATTTTCTCCCGTGCTTTCTCACATGGTATCAGAGCGTCGGTGAGAAATTATCGTTGTGCATCATTCCAGCGGCCTCCGGGAAGAAAGACCTCGTTGCCGTGCAATTTTTCGGCGACTTAAGAGGCTGTCCGTAACAAAAAAAACACCTTTCGTCAGTGTTGTGCAAAAACCAACACCACCACGAATTAGATCGGCCTCCGGCGACCAACCTATAAAAATTTCTCCGTCAGAAACCCCCCCCACCACGCGCCGCCGGAAGAAATTTTCCGGCGAAGCTCCGACGCCCACGCACCGGCACGTGACACTGTTTCCGGCCACTTTTTCGCGAAATTCCTTCAGGACAGCTTGCTCTCCTTACAATTCCGAGCCTACCCATCCAGTTCAAATCAAATTCCGACCACTTTGAGATTTTTTCGGCGAGCTACAGTGATTTTTCCGGCGTGAACAGTGATCTCAGCAATTTTCTGCTTTTTCCGGCACGATATTATAATGGAATTCGTACCTGAAGCCTTTAACTCACAATCCGTTGGATTAAATGCAATGAATCCAATCCAGATGGTTTCTTTACCGGATTATATTGAGTTCCTTCAGTACAAAGCACGTAGACAGACATCTTCAGGATTAACCTCCGTTGTTCCAACAAATAGTAGCATGACTGGTGTCTCCCAATCTTCACCTTCTGAGTCTTGGGTCATTGATTCAGGTGCATCTGATCATCTTTCTGGTAACAAATCTCTTTTCACTAGTATCTCATATTCTCAATCTCTTCCAACAGTCACAATGGCCAATGGGTCTCAAGCCATGGCAATTGCAATAGGTCAAGCAAGTCCACTTCCTTCCTTACCTTTAGACTCAGTTCTTTATGTTCCTGGTAGTCCTTTTAATCTCATAGCCGTTTGTCGCTTAGCCAAATCATTTAAATCTGCTGTTTTATTTCTTGATGACCTTGTTTTTATACAGGAACGTAGTACAGGGCGGATCATTGGTACCGGACGTGATTCAGATGGACTTTATTACCTCATCCTTGCAAAATCATATGGACTCGCATCTTGTCTTCCTCCAATAACTTCTCCCGTTACTGATTCACCAGATTTATTACATAAACGGTTAGGACATCCCAGTTTGTCAAAACTTCAGAAAATGGTACCTGGCTTATCTCACTTGTCCACTCTAGAGTGTGAGTCGTGTCAGCTCGGTAAGCATACCCGCTCCCATTTCCCGCAGCGTCTTGAAAATTGAGCAGAGTCACCTTTTACTTTAGTCCATTCAGATATTTGGGGTCCTAGTTGGGTTAGTTCTACCTTAGGATTCCGCTACTTTGTCAGTTTCATTGATGATTATTCCAGGTGCACTTGGATATTTTTGATGAAAAATCGATTTGAGTTGTTTTCTATTTTCCAGACCTTCCATGCTGAAATTCAAAATCAATTTGGTGTTTATAACCGCACATTTCGTAGTGATAATGCCCTAGAGTATTTGTCTTCCCCATTTTAGCAGTTTATGAACTGCTATGGGATTATTCATCAAACATCTTGTCCGTACACATCCCAACAAATGGGATAGCTGAAAGAAAGAATAGACATCTTATTGAAACTGCTCGTACCCTACTCATACAATCTCATGTTCCGTTGCGTTTTTGGGGGGATGCAGTTCTTACATCTTGTTATCTTATTAATCGTATGCCATCTTCAGCTATCCAAAATCAAGTTCCATTCTCTGTCCTGTTTCCCCACTTACCTTTGTTCTCTCTTCCACCCCGTGTCTTTGGGAGTACGTGCTTTGTTCATGACCTTACTCCAGGAAAAGATAAGTTAGCTCCTCGTGCTCTTAAGTGCATATTTCTGGGTTACTCGAAAAAGCAAAAGGGATATCGATGTTATTCTCCTGACCTTCAGCGATTTCTTATGTCTGCTGATGTCACCTTCTTTGAAACCCAATCATACTTCACAGGTCCAGTTAATCACTTAGATATTTCTGCGGTGCTACCTGTTCCTTCTTTTGGAGATTCAGTCCCTATCACCCATTCATCTTCCTCCATAGCTCCATCGCCAACAGTTCCAGTTACAGCTCCACCACCTATAGCTCCAGTGCCACCACCTAGTCCAGTTCCACCAACTATAGCTCCAATGCCACCACCTAGTCCAGTTCAACCTTCTACAGCTCCACCACTCCTGACTTATCATCGTTGTCCAGATGGCCAGGTTGATAAGATATGGACATTAGGCCTAACGCAACTCCAAAAGCTAGCTCATGATGTGAGGATTGCCCAAGCCATATAAGGAGACCAAGTCCCCCATCCCTTAGCCGATATGGGAGACTCAACACCCCCCGGCACGTCCAGGCCTGCCAACTGGAACGTGGACAATATAATATGGGGGCCTAACATCGGTGAAACAAAGAATTGGGATGGGTCCGGCTCTGATACCATGATAAGATATGGACGTTGGGCCTAACTCAACCCCAAAATCTAGCTCATGAGGTGAGGATTGCCCAAGCCATATAAGGAGACCAAGTCCCCCATCCCTTAGCCGATGTGGGAGACTCAACAATTGGTCCAGATGGCCAGGTTGATCGACTTAAGGCTCGTCTTGTTGTCAAAGGATATACTCAGATATTTGGACTCGATTACAGTGATACTTTCTCTTCCGTGGCTAAAATTGCATCAGTCCGCCTTTTTCTATCCATGGTTGTTGTTCGCCAATGGCCTCTCTATCAGTTGGACATTAAGAATGTTTTTCTTCACGGTGACCTTGAAGATGAGGTTTATATGGAGCAACCACCTGGTTTTGTTGCTCAGGGGAGTCTGGTGGCCTTGTATGTTGGTTGCGTCGGTCCCTCTATGGTCTAAAGCAGTCTCCTCCAGCCTGGTTTGGTAAGTTCAGCACAGTTATTCAGGAGTTTGGCATGACTCGTAGTGAAGCTGATTACTCTGTATTTTATCGACATTCTCCTTCAAATCTCTGTATTTATCTAGTCGTTTATGTTGTCGATATTGTTATTACCGGCAATGATCATGATGGTATTAGTAAGTTGAAGCAACATCTCTTTCAACACTTTCAGACTAAGGGTCTGGGCATATTAATGTATTTTCTGGGTATTGAGGTCGCTCAGTCTAGCTCAGGTATTGTGATCTCACAACGGAAGTATGCCTTAGATATTCTTGAGGAGACAGGAATGACAGGTTGTAGACCTGTTGACACTCCGATGGATCCGAATTCCAAACTTCTGCCAGGACAGGGGGAGCCTCTTAGCGATCCTGCAAGAAATAGGCGGTTGGTTGGTAAATTAAATTACCTCACAGTGACTAGACCTAATATTTCCTTTCCTGTGAGTGTTGTGAGTCAGTTTATGGATTCTTCCTGTGATAGTCATTGGGATGCAGTTGTCCACATTCTTCGGTATATAAAATCAGCTCCAGGCAAAGGCTTATTGTTTGAAGATCAAGGCCATGAGCAGATTGTTGGATACTCAGATGCGGATTGGGCAGGATCACTTTCTGATAGACGTTCTACATCTGGATATTGTGTCTTAGTAGGAGGAAATTTGGTATCTTGGAAGAGCAAGAAACAGAATGTGGTTGCTCGGTCTAGTGCAGAAGCAGAATATCGAGCAATGGCTATGGCCACATGTGAGCTAATTTGGATCAAACAGCTGCTCAAGGAGTTCAAATTTGGTGAGATTAGTCAGATGGGACTTGTGTGTGATAATCAAGTTGCTCTTCATATTGCGTCAAATCCAGTGTTCCATGAGAGAACTAAATACATCGAGATTGACTGTCACTTTGTTAGAGAAAAGATACTCTCGGGAGATATTGCTACAAAATTTGTGAAGTCGAATGATCAGCTTGTTGATATTTTCACCAAGTCCCCCACCGGTCCTCGTATTAGTTATATATGTAACAAGCTCGGTACATATGATTTATATGCACCAGCTTGAGGAGGAGTGTTAGTTTCATTGTATAAATAGTAGCAAATAACCCTAATCTCATATGTATTAGGAGTAGGACATGTATTGTATATATAGGGCTCATTGTATCATTGTCAATATCAGTCAATAATATATTTTCTCCCGTGCTTTCTCGCAAACCCAAACTTATAGAATTTCTTCCAAAATGCTAACTTCAACAATAGGTGCCAAAACGCTCCCAGGTCATCCAAAACCTGACCCGGACATACGCCCAAGTCCGAAATCATCATACGAACCTGCTGGAACCTTCGAATCCTGATTCCGAGGTCGTTTACTCAAAAATCCGATCTTAGCTAATTCTTTCAACTTAAAGCTTCTGAAATGAGAATTTCCTCTCCAAGTCAACTCTGAACTTCCCGAAATTTAATTCCGACCACGCGTACAAGTCAAAATGCCTGAATTGAAGCTGCTCATGGCCTCGAACTGCTGAACGGCGCGCTAGGGCTCAAAACGACCGGTCGGGTCGTTATATTTTTTTTTCAAAAAATAATTGACCCAAGATAAGATTATATCTCAATTTAATTAATATAAAAAACGTATGCCCACTCTATACTTTAATAGGATCGTATCGATAAATGTCAACTTGAACATGCTCTGTCATCCACATAAACATTAATGAAAAAATATAATTCTGAATATTTGTGAAGACAAATTATAAATTATTTGTAAATTCCATAGCTAGCTTGTATTTTTATGAATTTAGACATTTCTTCAGCATATTGGAGACATTTCAAAATCTGTCCCAGCTTGTTATAATAAGCCTGTTTACCATGTCAATTTGAACCTAGATCATTGTCCATTTATATAGGAGATAAATGTTAGTAATAAATTTGTATACGGTTAAAACCGTGCCTACCCGATTTTACTATATGATCGAGACCAGGGAATTGTATCAAAAGTCAGCCTCGTAGTGGATCAGACCAGAAGACAAGGTATCGAGTTCGAGAATCGAGGTGCCTGTCGAGGTCGACGCTAGCAGTGACCGAGACCAAATATGGCAGGCTTCGAGCAAAGCGCAATAACGGAAAGGCGAGATATCCGTAACTGGTCGAAGATCATGGCGAAAATTCCGGAACAGATCAAATCAAGGACGATTATTTAGGCTAATCATGGGATTTACTTCCGTAGTTAGAATTGTACCATAGGTAGAATTCCTCTACTATATAAAGAGGGTTCTAATTATTTTGTAGACACCTTACATTCACGCATATCAAAGCAATACAACAAGCTCTTTCTAGCTTATATTCTTGTTCATCAGTTTATTTATCTCTCAGTTATTTAGTATTGATCAATTCGAGGGCATTCAAGCTCGAAGGCTAAATTACGTTTAACACCGGTTTGCTTTATCTTATTTTTAATTTCTACTACTAATCCTTACATTTGTCAATTGGTATTAGGTGAAATCACGTGTCCTTAAAAACACATTATAAGTTTAATTGTTATCCAATTTTAAGGGTCAACAGTTTGGCGCCCATCGTGGGGCTAAGGATAATAGTGATTGCCTGGTATTTATTCTCATAACACACACTACTTTACGCTTGTTCTTATGAGTGTTTTTGATTTCAGGATCAACATGTCTAACTCTCAAACAATACCCACTCACGCCGATAACTGCCTCGGTTTCCAGGGAGAAAACGATAATGTAGCTGCCCCAGGGATTGAAGTGCCTCAAACTGGCTACAAAGGAGTACCGATCCCAGATCCCGCCGATGTTAGTTCGCACATCGCCCTAAGTGCAAATCTAGGCGTCGTCCCTAGAAATAGTATCCGCAGAGATGCCCGAGCAGCCAATCATAACGCACAAAGCGGTGGAGAAGACGGAATTAGCCTTCGAATGATAGTCGAAATGTTGCAAACTCAACAAGTTATGATAGTGCAACTCCAAAATCAGAATCGAGCACAAAGCAGAATCGAGCTCGAAACATCACAAGAAGTTGTTCATAGAATCGAACCTATACTAGAGAAATCGAACACCAATGAATCGGGGACTGACCTCGCCATTATGAAGATGCTCGAGGAGCTTACTAAGCGGATCGAGTCAGGTGAAAAGAAAATCGAGGCTAATGATAAAAAGGTAGAACATACAACTCACGGGTTAACCAAATACCGGGGGCACCCCCGATTCTAAAAGGTTTGGATTCGAAGAAGTTCGTACAGAAGCCTTTCCCTCCAAGTGCGGCTTCGAAGCCCATTTCTAAGAAATTTCGTATGCCAAAAATCCCCAAGTACAATAGGACCACCGACCTTAATGAGCACGTCACTTCTTACACATGCGCAATAAAGGGGAATGACTTAGAAGATGTTGAGATTGAATCTGTCCTATTGAAGAAATTTGGAGAAACATTATCGAAGGGTGCCAAGATATGGTATCATAACTTACCACCAAACTCTATTGATTTGTTTGTTATTCTCACAGATTCATTTGTGAAAGCCCACGCCGGAGCCATTAAAGTCGCAACAAGGAAATCGGACTTCTTCAAGGTAAGACGGAAGGATAATGAGATGCTCAGGAATTTGTATCTCAGTTCCAAACGGAGAGAATGAATTTGCCTCCAGTCACTGAAAACTGGCTGTTGAAGCTTTTATGCAAGGTCTCAACACTCAGAGCTCCATAGCTTCAGAATAATTGAAGCAAAATTTGATCGAATACCCAGCTCACTTGGGCCGATGTACACAAATGGTACCGGTCGAAGATTAGGGTCGAAGATGATCAACTGGGAACTCTGATTGGTTCAATTTATCCCAACAGGTTTGGAGATAGAGCTAAAAGGGACATCGATCGGGAATCACGATCGAATAGAGATAGATACCAACCATACAGTGGGGATCGAAGAAATAACGGGCCTGGACGCAACCCCGTGCAGAATGATAGAAGGAGTGATCGGGGATAAAGTTCCTGGGGGCTTATGAGCAAGAGCGGTTTCGATAAGGATAACGGGTCCAAAGAGGCACCTCAACTGTCAGAATACAACTTCAGCATCGATGCATCAGGTATTGTATCAGCCATTGGTCGGATTAAGGATACTAGATAGAATAGACCCTTACAAACCGATCCAGCTCGAAGGAACCCTAATTAAATGTGCAAATACCATGTTACCCATGGTCCTAGAACCGAAGACTCCAGATAGCTGAGGGAGGAGGTAGCCCGTCTATTCAACGAGAGTCGCCTTCGATAATTCTTAAGTGATCGAGCAAAGAACCACTTCAAAAACAGGGACTCAAATAGGCAGAACGAGCACGAAGAACCACAACATGTGATTCACATGATCGTTGGAGGGGTCGATATTCCTCAAGGACCGATATTTAAACGCACCAAAGTGACTATTGTCGCGCCCCTTTTTCTTGCGATACCGGATAATGCTGACCTATCTCTGACACCAAAACAGCTCCAGTACCCACTCCCTTGAAGTTTGCAGCTCCATCAAAAAACATTTTCCAACCATCATATGTTTCGGTGATATCTTCTCCTACAAATGACACTTCTTCTCCTCCTACAAGATTTTCTGCGAGATGATCTGCTAAAGCATGTCCTTTGACCGCCTTCTGAGTCACATAGACAATATCAAATTCACTCAACAGTATCTGCGGTTTTGCTAATTTGCTTGAATGCATGGGTTTCTGGAAAATGTATTTTAGAGGATCCATCCTTGATATGAGATGTGTAGTTTAGGCATAGAAGTAATGCCTCAATTTCTGAGTTATCCACGTCAGGGCGCAGTCGGTGCTTTCCAGCAAAGAATACCGTGCTTCATAGGGTGTGAACTTCTTACTCAGATAATATATGGCTTGTTCCTTTCTTCCCGTCTCGTCATGTTGTTCCAAGACACAACCGAAAGCTCCATCTAGTACGGATAGATAGAGTAGCAGAGGTCTACCAGGTTCCGGCGAGACCAAGACTGGTGGTGTGGACAGGTACTCCTTGATTTTGTCAAAAGCTTTTTGACATTCTTCAGTCCAACTTGTTGCAGCATCTTTCTTTAGCATTTTCAAAATCAGCTCACAGATCACGGTCGATTGTGCTATGAAGCGGCTGATGTAATTGAGACGCCCCAAGAAGCTCATCACATCTTTCTTGTTCTTTGGCGGTGGCAAATCTTGGATGCTTTGACCTTTGACTGGTCTAGTTCAATCCCTCGACGACTGATGATAAAACCTAACAATTTTCAGCAGGGACTCCGAAGGCACACTTTGCAGGATTCAGTTTTAGGTTGTACCTTCGAAGCTGATTAAAGAATTTCCTCAAGTCTGCTATATGATCTGTGCTTCTTCTGGACTTGATGATGATGTCACCTCTATTTCCTTGTGAATCATGCCATGGAAAATGGTTTTCATGGCTCTCATGTAAGTGGCTCCAGCATTCTTCAGGCCAAACGACATCATTTTATAACAATGCATCCCCCATGGAGTGATAAAGGCTGTTTTCTCGGCATCTTCTTCATCCATCCAGATCTGATGGTATCTCCCGAAACAATCCACAAAGGATTAGAGTTCATGCTTGGCACAATTGTCGATCAGTATGTGTATGTTGGGTAACGGAAAATCATCTTTGGGACTTGCTTTTTTTAAATGCCGATAGTCGACACATACTCTGACCTTCCCATCCTTATTTGGAATTGGCACGATGTTAGCCAACCAATTAGGGTATTCGACCACTCTAAGAACCTTAGCTTTGATCTGCTTGGTAACTTCCTCTTTGATTTTTCGATTCTTATCCGGCTTCAACTTTCTGAGTTTCTGCTTTACAGGCGGACACATCGGATTGGTAGGTAGTTTATGAGCCACTATAGATGTGCTCAAACCGGTCATATCATCATAAGACCATGCAAAGATATCTTCATATTCTTTCAGTAAACGGGTGTACTCTTCTTTCTCTGATGGTGTAAGGTGAATGCTTATGCGAGTTTATTTGACTGTTTTGGAATTCCCCAAATTGACTATCTCGGTTTCGTCCAAATTGGACTTAGGCTTGTTCTCAAAATTTTCCACTTCCCTGACAATTTCCTCAGGTATTATATCTTCTTCTTCTATTTTCTCTGAATCACTATCCTTATGTTGCGTTGTCTCATTACATGTCACAATCGTGGGTTCATCAGGATAAGTAATTGTCACACCTCCTTTTCTACCTACACTCCGGAAGGGAGTATAAGGGAGTTTTTCCAATTAAAGGACAATCGAAATGGGATTATATTATTAAAAGATTCAGAGTCGCCACTTGGGAGATTTATGGTGTCCCAAGTCACCAGTTCAAATCCCGAATCGAGGAAAAGATTGACTTTCTACTACAGTCCGCAAAAACAGAAATCCGGGTAAGGAATTCTGTTAACCCAGGAGAAGGTGTTAGGCATTCCCGAGTTCCGTGGTTCTAGCACGGTCGCTCAACTGTTATTATTGGCCTAATTATCTGATTTTAGAACATTTTTAAACCTATGTGCATTTTAACTTTATAACCGCTTTTATTCATTTTAAGGAAGATTTTAACGTCGTCTAAAACATGTCTTTGGACCGCGCCACATGAAATGCACCCGCGATCCGAAACATATTTTATTCAGCGTTATTAAGATTTGGATTTGGGTCACATGAAATGCACACCCGAGTTTAGGAAGGTAATTTTATTAAAATAACGCGCCTAAAGCAACTGCGCGTTCTTAACTTTGCGAGGGCCATGGAAATTTGCTAAATGACACGCCTCGAATTCTAAGGATTTTAAAAGAAATAAGTAAGTGAGGGCCACGCATCTGAGATTTTATTTGGTGCGGCGCACCTCAATTCCATTTTAAAAGGGTATTCAAACTAAAGCTCGGAGGGTCATAGACTATTTGTGCTACTAATATGGCTCACCTCCATTGACTACAATAATTAAATATGGCTAAAAAAAATGCAACTATTCCTAAATTGATGCCCGACTTCAAGTCTTCAAATCAAGGGGCCGCCCAAATGAAATGTACCTTCCTTCAACTTAAAATGGATTCGATACTCAGGCCCAAAGGGAGCCCAAATATTGGTGAGCACAGGCTGCAGATGTAGAACTTGGGACCGAACCCCAAGGGAGGCAAACAGGTATGCAAACCAAAGAGACGTGACTATTGTGTTATCCATCACTTGACAAAAGCAAATTATTTAATACTACACCTTGCTATCAATCCCCAATTTTACTCTAGGCACTGTTATCATCACCCATAAAACAAACTTGCACAATCATCAATGTAACATGATAAACATTAGACTTATATCCCTAATTAATTGACCTTGCACATACAAAGAACTCAGCATGGAACTCACACGTTTTCGAATCTGATTTTTTAAAACTACCATTACATCTACAGCCCTTCGAACATTTGACAACTTATGGACATCACTAAGCTAAAGTGAGTAAAATCAGTGTATAGATCGACTTTTGGAATAACCTGGACCCTTTTACTACTTAGGAAACAATCAGTTATCCATTGCATGATCACATCACTATTTAAATACAACAAAACATGCTATGATAGTCTAAATGAATTATATAACAGGAAGAGATCTAACACAGTCTACACTATTTATCAAGATGGAATGCAGAATGTAACTGCTGATTCTGTTATATCAGTTATACATCAAGTTCCCATAGTAGTTCAGAATCAGATTCAGTGGTAAAAAAACTCAATGGTCACTTAGCTATAATAACTCGATAGAAGATTGAATTCCGCACTAAACACCAAACATCCTGAATCATTACATTAAAGCAAATTCAAATCCAAATCTCCACATGAGATACAGCATTAAGGACATAAACAAATACACTGGACAACTAAACTAAAGACCACATGAAGAAAATTAACAGAGAAACATGTAGCAATTATCATTTCTTCAAGCTTGATTACATGTTTTCTGATTCACACTTCACATGTTACTTAAAAGCCAAGGAAATACCTGGAAACAACAAAAATAAGAAGAAGGAGAAATCAGCAGCAGTAGAACAGTGTCATTAGCAGCATTGGACAGTAGCCTCTCATAGTTCAAAAAATCAGTATAAAAACCCAAAACCAGACTATCTTCAACGGGATGGATACTTGATCTTTCAGGAATTTCAGATAAACAGGAGGAACTAAGAAAACTAGAAACCAGGACTCCAAACCCAAATTCAACTCATATTCAGCTTTCAAAACCCCAAATTAAACCAGCTTGAATCAAAGAAAACTTTAATAACCAAATATCAATCCATTTGAATATCAGAATAGGAATTTTTTTTGTTGTTTTTTTTCCAGAAAGTAAAAAGAAATCACTGAAGTTTTAATGGAACAGTAGAACTCTTTTTTGTATTTTCTGGAATTCTATTCCTGATTCTCCTAAAAATCTACCTTGAAAGGCAAGAATAGATGCCTTTATAGGCAAGGCAAGTAGGCAGCCTCAGATTTTCAGTTTTGCATATAGGCCCTTTTTCAATTTTTGTTTTTTCTTAGCTAGCCTTATTTAGTTTTCATTTTATTAAAACAATCCCCTCCCCAGCTTCTAGGAAGCTTCCCAAGTAGTTACACCCAAGATTCCCTCAACCAAATACCTAAACTACCCCCCATGCCCCTGTTATTTACCTTGCCAATCAAACAGAACCTGGGCTCAAAACAGCCGGGCATCTTTGAACTGGGTCATAAATGACTCAAAGAGCCCAAAGCTGATTCTAAACCAGTCCAAATGAACATTCAAAACTCAAATTCTGACCCAAGCCCTAACAAAACTAATTGACAGTAACAAAAATAACCAATTTGATTCTTTGCTAACTATTACCTTGACACATGTGAATTAAAAGAAGACAAAGATCAATATAACAAAATTGACAAAGCAGAATTAACCCTAAGCGGGTTTGGAGTAATTAAACAGAGATACTAACAAAAATCATGCTATCTAATTTCACTACTGGTTGAACGAAACAAAACAAGAAGGATGAGAAAAAGCATAAAAGAAACGAGGAAAGGGAGACAAAAATAAAGAAATAAGAGGAAAAGAACAGAAATACACCAAACAAATAAGCAGATAGTTGGCTTGAACAGTCCTCTGGTGTCCTCCGATTTTGACCGGAATGGGTTTTAGTCACATGTTCTCAAATGAAAACACATGCATAAAACCCCTTCCGACTTCAAATCTTCAACACGATCACTGATTTTCACTTTGGAAACTTAGGGTTGCCTTCTTCAAATTAAGATTCGAGACGTTCTGCTAAGATTCGAAGGAAGTGGGGTTAGTTTTGGAATGAGGGGGAAAAGGGGGTTCAGGGGTGTTAATTTGGTGGCGATTGGGACCGGCGCCGCCGGGTTTCTGAGGTGGGGAATTAGGGGCGGCTAGGATTCCATACGGGGGTCTCTGAAGAGACATTTGAGGGAGACGAATGTGATGGGGGGTGGGCTAAATTCGACACCTATATACTAAAAGGAGATCACTTCCAGGCCGTTCGATCATCTAACCTCGACGGTCTAGATGGAACTTAACTGGAACGATGTCGTTTGGGAGGTGAGGGGAGATGGACCGGGTTTGGGGTCAATTTGGGGCGGGTTTTGGGCCAATTCTGGTGGGTATAGCTGGGTATTGGAGGGGATTCATTTGGGCTGAGTAAAAAAATAAAGATTTGGCCCAAACTAACTCTCTTCTTCTTTATTTCTAAATTCAAATCAATTTCCAAAAATTCCTTTTCTTCTTCTTTTTTTCAAAATTAAATCAAAATATGAATTAAAACCTAATTAACCTATCAAAACACTAATTAAACCTAAATGATAATTATCACTATTAATTAACCAACAGATTAAAAGGAAAACTACCCCAAATCGAAAGTTAAAATTAAAAATGCAAATTAAACTATTTTTTTTTATTTTCCCTTTTTATAATAGAGGAGTTCATCGCCCGATCCAGAGATGCACCTTTCTTGATACTGATTGGTCTAAGAGGAACATACCCTTACGTCCCTTTTCGAGTTATGAGGCAAGCAGGTAGGAAGCAAGTCATACCCAGGGTCGACAAGATGAGCCATCTTCGAGATGACTTCCAAAATGATGATAGTCCCCACAAGTGCCAAGCCCAGCATATGTGGCACTGCAAGATCATAATGGAGAAAGACACCATTGNGACTCGAACCTCTGATTTCGTTCCCAAATAACGTCAACCATTTGTTCTTGGCAAGAACAAACAGACAACGTTATTAAGGGACGAAACCAAACCAAACCAAAAACTCGAGAGAGATAGAGTAGAGACCCACATGCACCGGATTTAGGAATTGGGTTTCTAGAATTCGAACCTTGGATTCAAGATTCGAGCCGCTTGAACCACATTCGAGGAAAATCAACCAAAGATTTGGGAAGAGGGGCTCAGGGTATGTCTGCGGTGTGATTTTGGTGGGGAAAGGGGGTGGCGCCGCCGGCGCGTGGGTATGGCGGCGTTAGGGTTCATCCCTGATAAGATGAGAGAGAGAGATGAAGAGTTCACTTTGACATAGGTTTAATCTGGCGTTTGGACAATTATATGCCAAATGGGGGAAATAATTAAGGCCATCGGATGAGATACAATAAAGGGCCAGGATTGACTTAGACCCGCGAACTCTAAACGACGTAGTAATCTCCTCAAACTACGTCGTCTCATGTGCTTCAAGGACTGGGGCCTGGACCGGGTTTCTGATGGGTAAGGGATTGGGTTGAGGGGTTCATTTGGGCCTGGGGGAGGAGAAATGGATTTTTGCCCAACTGAATTTCTTCTTCTCTTAATTCCTATTTCAAAACACTTTTCCAAAAATTCTTTTTCTTCCTTTTCCCAAAATTAAAATAATACCCAAATTAATTCCTAGAACCTAATTAACTAAAACTAATTAAACCCTAATGACAATTGACGCCATTAATTAAAAACAAATTAAAAGAAAAACGACTCAAAAATAGAAGTTAAAATTAAAAATGCAAATTAAACTATTTTGTGATTTTTTTTTATAAAATAACTTAATTATTAATTAATTCTTAAAATGCAAAATTAACTCCTAAATGCACATGCAACACATTTTTGTATTTTTCATTAATTAAAATGCACAGACAAAATGCAAACAATTAACAAAAAATGCCACAAAAATCCACAAAACTGTAAATAATGAAAAGAAACTTCATTTTCTTGAATTTATGGGAGTAATTCATATAGGGCAAAAATCACGTGCTCACAGCTGCCCCTCTTTGCTCGGAAACACGAAGAGTTTTCGTGCAAAGATAAAGTGAGCGGATACGAGCGATTTTTGCCCGTTTGAATAATCCGTGGGAAGCATTTTTGAAAGATTTGACCGTACCCTGCTTCTGAGGTTGCCTACATATCCTTGGCTATAAAGGAATCAGGTCAGTGTAGTTTAGGAATGCTTGGTAGCTGGGACTACCATGAAGCTGTGATTTCACTGTTGCTGCTGCTGCTGCTACTGCTTACTGAACCCCTTATTACACCATGTCAAAAATAAAAAGAAGCTAGACTAGACTATGATCTATGCATTACAAAAATCCTATCTATATCTTCAAACTTGCTCTTGTGGTCCTTGTTGCCTCGTTGACTTGTATTCTCCCGGTGAAATTCCTTTGTTACCGACTTGAATTGTAATCTGAGATGTTTTCCCTTTCTCCAGGGGGACGCCTGATTGCTGAACTCGAGTTGTACTTTGAGGTGCTTTCCCTTTCTCCAGGTGGACGCCTGACTGCTGAACTAGAATGTATTCCCGTGCTTTCCAGGTGGGCTCCTGACTGCTGAATTTGAATTGTATTCCCGTGCTCTCCAGGTGGGCGCCTGACTGCTGAACTTGAATGCATTCCCGTGCTCTCCAGGTGGGCGCCTGATTGCTGAACTTGAAATGTATTCCCGTGCTCTCTAGGTGGGCGCCTAACTGATGAACTTGAATGTATTCTCGTTCTCTCCAGGTGGGCGCCTGACTGCTGAACTTGAATTATATTCCCTGCTTTCCAGGCGGGCTCCTGATTGCTAAACTTGAAATGTATTCCCATGCTCTCCAGGCGGGCTCCTGACTGCTGAACTTGAAATGTATTCCCATGCTCTCCAGGCGGGCTCCTGACTGCTAAACTTGAAATGTATTCCCATGCTCTCCAGGCGGGCTCCTGACTGCTAAACTTGAAATGTATTCCCATGCTATCCGGGCGGGCTCTTGATTGCTAAACTTGAAATATATTCCCATGCTATCCAGGTGGGCTCCTGACTGCTAAACTTGAAATGTATTCCCATGCTATCCAGGCGGGCTCCTGATTGCTGAACTTGAATTTTATTCCCTGCTTTTCAGGCGGGCTCCTGATTGCTAAACTTGAAATGTATTCCCATGCTATCCAAGCGGGCTCCTGACTGCTAAACTTGAAATGTATTCCCATGCTCTCCAGGCGGGCTCCTGACTGCTGAACTTGAAATGTATTCCCATGCTCTCCAGGCGGGCTCCTGACTGCTGAACTTGAAATGTATTCCCAGCTCTCCAGGAGGGCTCCTGACTGCTAAACTTGAAATGTATTCCCATGCTCTCCAGGCGGGCTCCTGATTGCTAACTTGAAATGTATTCCCATGCTATCCAGGCGGGCTCCTGACTGCTAAACTTGAAATGTATTCCCATGCTCTCCAGGCGGGCTCTTGATTGCTAAACTTGAAATGTATTCCCATGCTCTCCAGGCGGGCTCCTGATTCCTAAACTTGAAATGCTTCTCCCTGTTCTCCAAGTGGGTACCTGTTTCAACAAAAATAGACAAAACAAAGAAAATTTTCTGCCCCAGTTTGGTAGCTGGGCACATAGGTGAGTGTTAAACTGGATTCTTCTACCAACTATTACTAAGAATTTGAAAGCTAGGTCCTATTATCCAGGGAGGTCCTGACAACTCTTAATTAAACGACAATTGTAAATCTAAGTTATATCTTCTAAAGGTATTACTTCCGCTAAGTCCTGTTACCTAAGAGGGTCTTAAAACTACATCCTATTATCCAGGAAGGTCCTGAAAATTCTTAATTAAACAACAATTTTAAATCTAAGTTATATCTTCTAAAGGTATTATTTTCGCTACATCTTGTTATCTAACAGCAATCTTAAAGCTAGGTCCCATTATTCAGGAGGGTCCTGAAAACTCCTAATTGAATCCTATATCAAACATTCAGACTTTGAAACCAACTTAAATTCCTTTGGGGTACATTTATGCTAGATTATGCTAAATTCAAAACATGATTGTTTTGAATTTTAAACTAGTTCCCATTTTCCAGGAGGGTCCTGAAAATTTACAGTCAAACCTGTCTGGTGCTTGCTCTTCCCCTACGGAGGGTTTCTCCGAAACAAACGAAACTTTCTGCCCCTGTTTCAATCAAAGAAAAATCTTGTCAGTTTAAAAATATGGTGGTTGGTTTGTGGCCTTGACTTTGAGGGCGATTGCTTCTTCACTTCCCATGATCACTTTGATTTCCACTCGAAGACCTTGCTTGTTTATTGACTAACCACTTTCTCTGTCGCCCTTATCACGGGAAATACCTCTTCTCCATTCAGACCCAATATCCTCCATCTGTTGCATTGCTCATGAACTGACATTTACCAAACCTTTGTGTCTCATGAATCTTGAAGCACGACAATTGACACCCACTCATTGCGTATGTTGTTCTTTCTTGACTTAACCACTGGCCTTGGCCTTGAGGTCTATTGCTCCATCGCTTGCCATGATAACTTTGATTTCTGCTTGGAATACCTTGCTTGTCACTGGTTAACCAACTTTTGTCAATCTTGCCATAGAAAATACCTTTGATCCATTCACCCTAAACCCCCATCTGTTGCATTGTTCATGAATTGATATATACCAAGCCTTTGTATTTCACATGGATCCCAAAGCATGTTGATTGTTACCAACTCAGTGCGCTTGTTGTTCTTTTTGGACTTATGACACTTTGATGTACTAGCCAGATCCCGTTTTGTGCAATTGGAAAGCTGGTGGCAAATTTGAAATCATTTCTCACTTGTTTTGACCAAACAGACTCAGGAAGAGGAAGTAAACAAGACAAAAGGAACAGAGTAGAGGACGATGGAAAGAGATGATTCCTAACAAGAAATTTACAAAGTAGAAACCTATCGGATGTGGATACCAACTCTAATGACCACGACATGCACCTGCGGCCTATTCTGTTAAGCAAATCTGATGTTCAGCTCCTGTTATACCCCCAAACCGTGAAACTGGGCTTCGATGCTCCGTCGTTAGTCATCTTTCACAATCTCCGTCTGGTGATTTCCCATCTGATTCTCAATCCTTATTCGACTTGTAGTGCCCGAATGATTTTCACAATCAAGCCTCTCTCATTTTGGTCTTTCTCTCAACTCACCGTCGCCTTATGGTGCCCGTGAAGGTTTTTACCAATAAGACTCTCTTATTTTTGATTTCTCTCAGCTTTCATCGCCTTTGCGGTACCCGTGAGGGCTTTCATCAATAAGACTCTTTCATTTTTCATTTTCCTTGTTTGGACCAGAGTGTTGCCCCTGATATGAATCACCTCTACTTGCTTGACTTGGCATTCTTCGAAGACTGATCGGAAGGTCTTTCTTTGGACCGTAATGTGGGCTTTTGGATGGGGTTAGAAAGAAAGGTATCAAAAGGCTCAAAACAATTCAAATGGTTCAAGATTACAACTTTCGGAATAACATTTCTTACAACAACCACAACTTCTGCCCCAGTTTCTTTGCCTGGGGACTTTTGGATCTTTTATTTTGACGGGACCGAACCGTGAGGCTGCCTACGTATCCTTAAAAGGAATCAGGTCGAATGTTGATAGGCTATAATTGCGTATTTTAGTCGATTATTACACTCTAATTTACTGCACTTTAATTGAGTTTGCGCTTTAATCGCTAGTGTTTTGCACTAATGGTGTGTTTTATGCCTTGTAGGAGTGATTCCGAGCTATGTAGATGTTATGGAATGAATTCAAGTGATTTGAAACTTTGAAGTCTGAGTAAAAGTTCAAGGAATTAAGTCGGGATCGTGTTTGGGTGTCAACGGATGATAGTTAGAGCGAACGAAGACTCCAGTAGGTATATTGCGCACCGTCTAGTAAAATAGATATAACAATTTGCTCGGAACTCCATTTGGGCTCCACTATATATGGTTGGAAAGCCAACTCAAAGGGCTACAACTTTCATGTTTTACATTTTTCCAAATTCTAAGCGAAACAGGGTGAAAAAGTGCGAGCAGTAGCGCGATCGTGCTAGTCCAGATGCCGGAGGCAGAATGTCAGTCAACTAGTGCGACCTCTAGCGCGAGCACTAGAGCGATCGCGCTAGTCAAACCCGGGAAAAGTGTCCTTTTTCACATTGTATAAGGTATAATTGTTTGGGCCCAACCCTACTTGGTATATATACAAGAAAAAATGGTATTTTGGGGGAAGAGGACATTTTTGAGAGGAAAACACAAGCACAGAGCCGCTGTGGAGGCCGGGTTTCATCTTTTCTTCCACCATCTTAGTCTTTTTATGTTTCTTTGTATGATTTGTTGTTTGGTTACCATGTCTATGTGGAGCTAAACTTCACGTTCTAGGGTTGTGGTTCTTTCATGACTATTGCTATTCGAATATTGATTTTGATTTCTTGATTTATCGTATTTGTTTATTTATTCAATCCTGCGCTTAATTATTTGATTGCTTGATCACCAATTGAATACTATCTACGAATCTTGAATTGAACTCGAAAGTGGGAATTCTAGATTGCATATAGGATTGAGTAAAGCAAGTTCTTGAACCTGGGCATCGGGGAATGGATTCGTGGTTAGGATAGACATATACCTAATTGCCTTGCTTGGTTGATTTACATGAATTATAAATGCGTTCTTGTTAATTCTAACTCCATAGACATATAGGCGTTAGGTTAGCTTGAATAGGCGAGTAAGAACTCGACAGATTCTTATGAGCAGTATTAACCCTGTCAACCAATAAACTAGATAAATTAATTAGACAATTCAATCGAACAATACAATAGGAATGTTAGATAGCCCATAACCCTAGATCGTTTTCATTACATTGATATCATAAAAATCTGCCCTTCCTCTGTTTAAAGTTCATTATTTATATTTCTTTATTTAATTAGTGTAGAATCAAATACTTCTAGGTTTAATTCTTGTATAGATAATTAGGATAGTCTAATTTAGTTAATAGTTAATCACAAGTCCTCGTGGGATCGACATCCGACTTTTAGTCACTTTATTACTTGACGACCGCGTATACTTGTGCGTTTGGCCGCAACATCGAACGTAGTTCATGTCATAGAAATTACTTTGTTGCTGTAATTTTTCTTTTCTTTTTCTTCCTCTTTCTCTTCTTTTCTTTTCTTTCTTCCTTTTCTCTTTGTTGTTTTGTTGTTTTTTTTCTTTTTCTTTTTCTTCTCTTTTTTTTCTTCTCTCTTTTTTCATTCTTTTTCTTTTCTCTTTTTCCTTTACTTATCTTTCATGCTTGTGTTTCTGATTTTTGCTACTGATTCCGAAAGAAGGGTATGAAATAAATAAATAAGGCTCAAAGGGATAACAAAGGATAAAGTGTTTAGATAGCAGAACAAAATGCCTTCGTCATTCCAATCTTCAAAACATGCCAAGTACAAACAACACAATTAAACAAACCAAGGAAAACATTCGTAACATCTAATAATTGTACCAGACTTGACAACCATAGCCACACATCCACCTTCTACATTTGTCAATTTTAAAGCACCGTTGGACAACACTTTTCGTTACCACGAACGGCCCCTGCCAATTTGGGGCAAACTTGCCGTTAGCTTCAACCCGATGCAGCATGATGCATTTCAATAGTGTTTATTCATGTTTTATCTGCCCCAGTTTCTCACAATTCGGGCTTGAAGTGATCTCAATGCCTTCACTTATTTCCCTCAAATGTCCCTGCATCTTCAAAATTGTTTCATTGCTTCATGACTGAACTGACTTTTAAAGCCAGGCTGAGAATTATGCGTGCATGTCATGTCACTATAGTCAACAGGAAAGGACTATAAAAGGAACAGAGAACTAAACAAAAATGACTAGAAATAACAGAAAACAGAAAATTGCATTAGACAGATGGTGAAAGGGTTGAACAACAAAGCAAGCAAACCAAACTGGGGTTACAACCTTGGAACAAACCTAGACAACACTAAACGAGCTACTATGACTAAACAAAGTAGGCACAATAAAAGGATAGAAGGATTTGAGCCACAAGACACTATCCGGATTATAACCCTGAAATAACCCGGACAACAGAAATGACAACAAAATAAACCACCAAAGCTCCTCCCTAGCTAACCAACAACAAAATAAACCACCAAAGCTTCTCCCTGGCTAACCAAGAAAAGAGCGTCTTTCCAATCACCAAACTCAACATCTTAGCCACTGACTTCTGCATCAACAATACTAGGACCTTCACAAGTCTCCATCACATTGTTCTTAACAAATTGCTTTTGGGTTCCCTTTTCCTGCTCGTTCTTAGGATCAACCTCTGATGGCGCTGAAAGCTTCGTAGCGCGTGGACCTCCGAGGATCTCAGAAGAATTTTCATATTCCTTTTCAAAATAAATCATACCCACCATATGCGTCTCATTATGCAGAGGCGATGGACTTTGGCTAGTGTCTGCTGCATCTAGATTTTGCACGACAACGTCACCTGCATCAATAAGCTCCTGAATTGCTTTTTTTCAAGCGCCAACATTTCTCTAAATCATGCCCCAGGGCATCTGAGCAATATGCGCACCTTTGAGAAAAATCAAACTTCTTTGGAAGAGGGTTTGACATTTTTATCTGAATCGGCTTCAACATGTCCACTTTCCTTAGCCTCTGGAACAGACTGGAATATGATTCTCCCAATGGAGTGAAGGTTTTCTTCTTCCGCAAACTCTCGTTCTTAAATGCTTGATTGGGCCGAAAACCTGATCCAGGAAGGTTTCGGTAGGCTCGTGGGGGCGGGCAAGCATTTTGTGGAGCTGGGTACTGGGAAAGTGATGTACGACTTTGGGAGTTCTGTGGAGAGAAGTGACATTGGGGAGGGTCATCTGGTGCACAAGGATATCCACGGGGGCGATGTTGAGGTTGGAAGTGCTGAGCAAGAAGGCCCATCGGATCATCTTTTCTATTTCTCTTTCTTCCACCCAAACTTACTGGGATGTTCTGAATGTCTTTCGTAGTATCTTTCAATGAAGAATAACTTATGATTTTGCCTGACTTGATTCGCTCTTCTACCATTTCCCCCATTTTTAACACATCATTGAAAGGCTTTCCCACGGCCGGGATCAAATGACTGAAGTAGGTGGGCCCCTGAGCTTGTAGGAAAAGCTCAACCATTTCTTTTTCACCAATCGGGGAACTGACCCGAGAAGCTTGCTCCCTCCATTTGAGCCCAAACTCTCTAAAGCTTTCCTCCGGCTTCTTTTCCATTTTAGATAGGGAGGAGCGGTCTGGGGTAACACCTGATTTGTATTAAAAGTATCGAACAAAATCTCGAGCCATGTCACCCAATGTAGGCCACTTACCAACATCTTATCGATTATGCCATTCCAAAGTTGCCCCAGTCAAGCTCTTACTGAAATAGGCCATCCACAAGTCATCTTTCTCTCCACACTTCTCATTTTACTGCAATAATCCCTCAAATGGGCTACCGGATCTCCACACCCATCATACAAGTTAAACTTTGGCACTTTAAACCTCGCAGGCAGACGAACGTCAGGGAACATACACAACTCTTTGTAAGACATGTTAACTTGGTCTCCCGTCCCTTGCATGTTCTTTAAAGACTGTTCTATGCTTTTCAGCTTTCTGGACATCTCATCTCGCCCTTCTTTTCATGTGATCTTTTCATTTTCAACATGAAGCTCATTCCGAAGGTTATGATTGTATGAGTCAGGAACCTTGTGGGCAACCTCTGAGGAGTTATATTGGGCATCATGGGCTTTGAGTGGGTGTTCACTGTTAGGGATAGTGGATATGACAGGAGGGCAATTTTGGGGAGAGGTAATTGGAAGAAGAGTGATGAAGCTACTAGGGTGGTTGGGAAAGCTGTGATAAGCAGGTGGGTCTGGAGAGTATGGGGGATCATCCGGCACTATGACCGGAGTTCGGGTAAAGGTAGCACCTAAGAAGCTAGGTAGTGGCGGGGGTGGTGCCTTCCCAGTCATCCAGGACTGATACATGTCTGCCATGTGTTGTCTCAACATCTTTACCTCTTCAATCAACCCATTGTCCTGTTCAACCAACCGTTTTCGGGCCCCGGTATCAACCAACCCAATTTTGTTGTTGTCCGCCATCGCCTTTTGACTTTATGTTGTGGAGAGGAGTTACTACTTCGGGAACCACAAACCAACCACCTTTCTGTACTGATATGTCAACAACAAACTTGTTAGTGATTAGAGCTTAACATATAGGCAACCGCACATTGGGGAATGTAATACACCTAAGCAGTTAACCATTTCTATCATGCATTTGATCGGTTGCTTGCGTCATCCCGACTTTCCCTAATTTCGATTGCAACTTCTTCTTCTCTCTCTTTCACTCATGCCTTTTTCTGCTTGATTTCTCGTTGTTTTCATTCTCTCATTTCTCTCTCTTGTTTTGCCATTGTCTCCTTCCCACGGTTACTTTGTTTTCTTTCTCTTTCCTTTTCTCTTTCTCTCTTTTTTTTATTTTTTTATTTTTCTTTCCCCTCTTTTTTTTTCCTTCTTTTTTTCTTTTGGTTATGGTCGAATCCTATGGAGATTGCCTACGTATCATGACCCCGCATGAATTAGACTAAGCGTAGTTTTGGGGGATAAGTGTAAAAATAAAAAATGAAATATTTTTGGGATTTTCAAATTTTTCATAAAAAGAAAATGCTTTGATTACAACGACTCAAAAACTAATAGACTCGAAAAGGAAATTAGCAGATTCTGATGAAAAGATGAAAATACATACTCAAAAACAGAAAGATGAAAATACGGACTCACAAACAGACTAACATACTCCAAAAATCATGAACACATCAATGCCTCAACTGCTCCTGGGGCCCGCGAGACATCATTCGGTCTCGCCACGGGCCTACGGGCCAAATCCCCTTGGAGATGATAGAGATCTTCCATTATCCGGCGGACAAAGGTCATTATAGCGGCAAAGAACATGGATCTAGTCATGTCCTCACAACTACTGCATTTCATCGCGATGTAGTCGGTGATCTTTCTGACCCTTTCTCTTATGACACCCTTTTCTTGCAACAAACGCCCAATCTCCTGGACCCTAGCTTCCAACGTTTGTTCAGCTACTTGATTCTGTTCTTGAAGTTGTTGCAAATCTCTCTCTAACAGTGTTCTTTTCTGGTTTAAAGTCTTTTGCCTGCTTGATCATTTTGTTCTCAACGACGACGATCTTTTCCTTCAACCACACAACCTCATTGTCATATTTCTCTTTCAATTGTTTAACCAAGCGTGCCCGCTCCTCCGCATTCTTAGCCAATTTTGTTCGAGCCCTGGCTAGTTCACCCTCTGCTTTGTTCAGATCAAAACTATATTCACCCACTTTCTGCCTGAGGTTATCTATAAGCTTTCCACATTTTGCACTTCTGGCGGGATTTTCAGCTGCTATTTTCATTTCTCGAATCTGGGCTCGAAGGGCCTCATTTTCTTTGGCTAGCTTTTTCTTTTCACCCTCATCCGCCGCGGCTTGCAAACCATTCTCGAATTGAAGGTCCTGTGTCTCTTGACGACTCTTGGTGCAACCAGATACTTGTGTCTCAGAGGAACCTCAGTGCTTCCAATATATCCGGCTATTTCTTCCAAAGTTGGGTTGAGTTCAAAATCTGAGAAATGAAACACGTTGTGGGCCGGGTCCCACGTTCCAGAATGTAACCAACGCCTTTATGATGTCCCCTCTAGGCCTGATCTTCAGCAACCCGGTAAGACCTCCCAAGCATAGAGTGACCTTATCTTGCCCTGATTTACCAGGTCTTCCCACCACATACACAGCTCCAAAGGGATTTTGTTCATGACTGTTATTGGCAAATTTTGACTCGTGCTCATTCTACACATTTATTAGGGTGATTACAAAAATCATGATTCATTAGACTCAAAAACAAAGCTGACACTTTTTTTCAGATTTTCATTTCAAAAGTAAAAAAAAACTCGGCTTTCCAAATACGTCCTTTCAGCACTTCGAAAACGAAGATTTTAAGGATGTGTCGGCTAACCGGCCAAAACCTTGAAAAATGACCAAAGGCGGCAGTTCTTGCAAAAACGGCCTTCCGACACTCTTTTGAGGGACATTCGGCTATTCTTGACAAGAATGGCATCACCTTACTTATGCATAATAAAAAAATTTGTTCTTTTGGGCTATTTTTGCAAAAAAGGAAGTTGGACCCAATGGGGGTTGCCTACGTATCTCACACCCCGTGAGAATCAAACTGGCGTAGTTCTGGCAAATAAAACAAAACCAACTACCTTTTTATTCTTTGTTTTTTTTTCATTTTTCTCAAAAATTCGGCATAGTTTCAGTACCATTTGGACATTGGTTTTTTTCTTTCAAAACAGGTGATTAACTCACTTAACCCTTACGCTGCTATTTCCTTTTTCCAACTTTCTCCCATCATTCAAAAGCCGGTCAGCATGCAAACCCGAAGCAAATAAATGCACACGTAGCACGTAAAATATGCATCAGGATGGTCTTTGATTCTGGGTAAACCTGTCCTAGATAGACCCAACCCCTGTGTTGAGTCCCCTAAGTCAAATGCACATGATGCAAACAAATGTTCCTACTAGGGATCCGGTATGAGGTTGAGTTATTCTAGGTTTAGAACCTGGGTTTATTGTTCTAGACCTGGCTTACCCGAGCGGACAACTCGAGCCGGGGGGGCAGCGTACCGGGAATACAGAAGCTTCGCCGGCTTTGCAACTTGTCCGAACCTCGTTCTATATTTGGGAATTGACTCTAACAGAAAAGAAGTTACACGAAGATCACCCTTCTCCTTGATTTAGAAGACTCAGAGAGAGGAAGGGTTTCGGAGCAGTTTATATACAGTTCAACAATATCAAAGCGGTAAAAAGCAGCATTTAGCACATTAGGCTCAAACATGTGAATAAAACCAGATAATAAGTCCATCCAAGTATTCTTGCCCTTACCCTTTCGGTCGAGCACAACCTCCCGAGCGCTAGGTTCAAGCCGGGCTCTTAGTGGAAGTCGAAACCCGTGTTCAAGTAAAGCGCCAAATATAACAATTATTCTAAGCTCGAATTCTAAACCCTGAACCAGAAGTTCTGGGTTCTTGTCCCCAGCAGAGTCGCCAGAGCTGTCACACCTCCTTTTCTACCTACACCCCGGAAGGGAGTATAAGGGAGTTTTTCCAATTAAAGGACAATCGAAACGGGATTATATTATTAAAAGATTCAGAGTCGCCACTTAAGAGATTTATGGTGTCCCAAGTCACCGGTTCAAATCCCGAATCGAGGAAAAGATTGACTCTGTACTACAGTCCGCGAACACAGAAATTCGGGTAAGGAATTCTATTAACCCGGGAGAAGGTGTTAGGCATTCCCGAGTTCCGTGGTTCTAGCACGGCCGCTCAACTGTTATTATTGGCCTAATTATCTGATTTTAGAACATTTTTAAACCTATGTGCATTTTAACTTTATAACCGCTTTTATTCATTTTAAGGAAGATTTTAACGTCATCTAAAACATGTCTTTGGATCGCGCCACATGAAATGCACCCGCGATCCGAAACACATTTTGTTCAGCGTTATTAAGATTTGGATTTGGGTCACATGAAATGCACACCCGAGTTTAGGAAGGTAATTTTATTAAAATAACGCGCCTAAAGCAACTACGCGTTCTTGACTTTGCGAGGGCCATGTAAATTTGCTAAATAGAACGCCTCGAATTCTAAGGATTTTAAAAGAAATAAGTAAGTGAGGGCCACGCATCTGAGATTTTATTTGGCGCGGTGCACCTCAATTCCATTTTAAAAGGGTATTCAAACTAAAGCTCGGGGGGTCATAGACTATTTGTGTTACTAATATGGCTCACCTCCATTGACTACAATAATTAAATATGGCTAAAAAAATGCAACTGTTCCTAAATTGATGCCCGACTTCAAGTCTTCAAATCAAGGGGCCGCCCAAATGAAATGGACCTTCCTTCAACTTAAAATGGATTCGATACTCAGGCCCAAAGGAGCCCAAATATTTGTGAGCACAGGCTGCAGATGTAGAACTTGGGACCGAACCCCAAGGGAGGCAAACAGGTATGCAAGCCAAAGAGACGTGACTATTGTGTTATTCATCACTTGACAAAAGCAAACTATTTAATACTACACCTCGCGATCAATCCCCAATTTTACTTTAGGCACTGTTATCATCACCCATAAAACAAACTTGCACAATCATCAATGTAACATGACAAACATTAGACTTATATCCCTAATTAATTGACCTTGCACATACAAAGAACTCAGCATGGAACTCACAGGTTTTCGAATCTGATTTTTTAAAACTACCATTACATCTACAGCCCTTCGAACATTTGACAACTTATGGACATCACTAAGCTAAAGTGAGTCAAATCAACGTATAGATCGACTTTTGAAATAACCTGGACCCTTTTACTACTTAGGAAACAATCAGTTATCCATTGCATGATCACATCACTATTTAAATACAACAAAACATGCTATGATAGTCTAAATGAATTATATAACGGGATGAGATCTAGCACAGTCTACACTATTTATCAAGATGGAATGCAGAATGTAACTACTGATTGTGTTATATTAGTTATACATCAAGTTCCCATAGTAGTTCAAAATCAGATTCAATGGTACAAGAACTCAATGGTCACTTAGCTATAATATACTCGATAGAAGATTGAATTCCACACTAAACACCAAACATCCTGAATCATTACATTAAAACAAATTCAAATCCAAACCTCCACATGAGATACAGCATTAAGGACATAAACAAATACACTGGACAACTAAACTAAAAACCACATGAAGAAAATTAACAGAGAAACCTGTAGCAATTATCATTTCTTCAAGCTTGATTACATATTTTTTGATTCACACTTCACACGTCACTTAAAAGCCAAGGAAATACCTGGAAACAGCAAAAATAAGAAGAAGGAGAAATCAGCAGCAGTAGAACAGTGTCATTAGCAGCATTGGACAGTAGCCTCTCACAGTTCAAAAAATCAGTATAAAAACCCAAAACCAGACTATCTTCCACGGGATGGGTACTTGATCTTTCAGGAATTTCAGATAAACAGGAGGAACTAAGAAAACTAGAAACCTGGATTCCAAACCCAAATTCAACTCATATTCAGCTTTCAAAACCTCAAATTAAACTAGCTTGAATCAAAGAAAACTTTAATAACCAAACATCAATCCATTTGAATATCAGAATAGGAATTTTTTTTGTTGTTTTTTTTCCAGAAAGTAAAAAGAAATTACTGAAGTTTTAATGGAACAGTGGAAGTCTTTTTTTTGTATTTTCTGGAATTCTATTCCTGATTCTCTTAAAAATCTCCCTTGAAAGGCAAGAATAGATGCCTTTATAGGCAAGGCAAGTAGGGCAGCCTCAAGTTTTTAGTTTTGCATATAGGCCCTTTTTTAATTTTTCTTTTTACTTAACTAGCCTTATTTAGTTTTCATTTTATTAAAACAATCCCCTCCCCAGCTTCTAGGAAGCTTCCCAAGTAGTTACGCCCAAGATTCCCTCAACCAAATACCTAAACTACCCCCCATGCACCTGTTATTTACCTTGCCAATCAAACAGAACCTGGGCTCAAAACAGCCGGGCATCTTTGAACTGGGTCATAAATGACTCAAAGAGCCCAAAGCTGATTCTAAACCAGTCCAAATGAACATTCAAAACTCAAATTCTGACCCAAGCCCTAACAAAACTAATTGACAGTAACAAAAATAACCAATTTGATTCTTTGCTAACTATTACCTTGACACTTATGAATTAAAAGAAGACAAAGATCAATAATAACAAAACTGACAAAGCAGAATTAATCCTAAGCGGGTTTGGAGTAATTAAACAGAGATACTAACAAAAATCATGCTATCTAATTTCACTACTGGTTGAAAGAAACAAAACAAGAAGGATTAGAAAAAGCATAAAAGAAACGAGGAATGGGAGACAAAAATAAAGAAATAAGAGGAAAAGAACAGAAATACACCAAACAAATAAGCAGATAGTTGGCTTGAACAGTCCTCCGGTGTCCTCCGATTTTGACCGGAATGGGTTTTAGTCACATGTTCTCAAATGAAAACACATGCATAAAACCCCTTCCGACTTCAAATCTTCAACACGATCACTGGTTTTCACTTTGGAAACTTAGGGTTGCCTTCTTCAAATTAAAACTACCCCAAATCGAAGTTAAAATTAAAAATGCAAATTAAACTATTTTTTTGTGATTTTCCCTGTTTATAAAATTACTTAATTACTTAATTAATCCTAACATGTCAACTTAAATCCTAAATGCAAATGCACATATTTTTTGTATTTTTATTAATTAAATAAAAATAAAAATGTTCAGACAAATGCAAATAATTTAACCAAAATGCCATAAAAATCCACAAAATTTGCCAATAATGAAAGAAATTATTTTGCTTTGAATTTATGGGAGTAATTCACATAGGGCAAAAATCACGCGCTCACAGTAATAATAATGCTGTAGAGAGAAAATATAAGGGATAATAATAAATACTAAAATTGCAATACATTAGATAAATCTTGAAAATATTAAAACAAGTACGGCTCGATGAATCGTGCAATTATTTCAAACAAAATACGTTAAAAAAATACTGAAAAATGTCTTAAATGCTTAAGATTGCATTAAAAAGATTGTGCTAATTGCCAGGCTACCCTGGAACTCGGCGGGCACGGGACAGTGTAGCAGTCCAGTTCTTGAGAATAGCTCCTTTTTCCACGGTCTGAATTGTAAGGTCTTCCTCCTCCTCCTCCTCAACTATTGCATTGTAATCCATGTTTTCATCATCCATAAATAGGTTCCTTAGGCCATCTAAAGTCTCATCTTCTTCAAATCCCCATATCACATCAGTCTGTTGAAATGTATGGTGCAGATGCGGTATTGGCTGTTCAAAAGGGTAATAAGGACCACGCTATGGTGGCGACCAATTCTGATACTCATGCCAGGTGTATTCATACCCCCAGCCCAAAAGTTGTACCGTGATGCTTTAGATGTATCGGTTTGGTGATTCCTTGGAGATTCTTGCCGAGACCCTTACCGGGTTCATACCCTGTCCATAACAATATGCTTTCAATCTATTACTCCACCATTTGTCTTTCTCAATTGCATTGACTCGCTCGATGCGATGGTACGTTTCTCCACCCAACCTCCTTCTATTCCCGACAATCGGAACAGTCTAATTGGTGTAAATGGGATTACTTCCGTCCCCGTGGATGATTACTTCTTGATGATTCCATTCAAATTTTACAGTCTGGTGTAGAGTGGAGGCTACGGCCCCAGCAGCGTGTATCCACAATCGACCCAACAACAGATTGTATGTGGCGGATATGTCCAATACTTGAAATTCAACATCACACCAAGTCAGGCCCATCTGCAAACATAGGTTGATTTCCTTAATCGTGGTCCTTTGGGACCCATCAAATGCTTTCACGTTCATAGTTCCTACTCGTATCTCATGCAAACCTTTACCTAACCTGTTCAAAGTAGTTAATGGACAAATGTTGAGACTCGAACCCCCATCTATCAGGACCCTGGCGATGAATTTATTCTCAAACTGCACTGTGATATATAGTGCCCTATTGTGACTCAGTCCTTCGGGTGGCAGTTCGTCTTCATGAAAAGTGATCTTGTGGCTTTCCAACACTTGCCCTACCATATTAGCCATTTCTCCACTAGTGATATTATTGGGTACATAATCTTCGTTCAACACTTTCATCAATACATTCCTATGCGCCTCACAATTCTGTAGCAACGATAGAATGGATATCTGAGCAGGGGTTTTGTTCATATGATCAACCACAAAATACTCTCTTGCTTGCACCTTTCTCCAAAGATCATCCGGGCCAATTTCAATGATAGGCTGCTTGGGAGCGGCTTCTTTACTTGTTCCTCCCAAATGCTTGGGCGTGTAAACCCTACCAGTCCTGTTCATACCTTATGTTGCGCTAGTTTCTTCCATTTTCTCCTTTCCTTTCCTTCTCGCCTCTGCAGCATAGTCCTAAGGTATGGCATTAGACTTAAAGGACGGTGTGGGCGCTACTGTCACGGTGAAGGGTGTGGTCACTTCCACCACAAATGGAGTTGGCGTGGTTGAGGCCACTGTTACTTCAACCTCAAATGGAGTTGGTGTGGCTACTTCGACCTCAATTGGTGACTGAATCTGCACCACAACGGGTGTGAGAATGACTGGAGATATTTTAGGTTCATCCCCTTCACGAATGAGCCCGATTGATCCTTCTGGATCCCATTCTTTATCAATTTCTATCACATTTACCCCTTCGCCTCTATGATCCGGGAGGGGGTTGTTGTGGATGTTTGGTACGGCCTCTTTTGCTTGTATAAACTTGGTGTCAATCAACATCTGGATCTTATCCTTCAAAGTAAGGCATTCATCGATTGTATGTCCCTTCATACCCGAGTGATAGGCACATGTCTTGTTTGGATTGACCCACTGAGAGGAATTTTCCATGGCAACGGTGGGAATGGGAGTGACATAACTGGAAGCCTTCAATCTCTTATACAACTGATCGATGGGTTCAGCAATAGGAGTGTATTGTCTGGGCGGTCTGCGGTCAAAATTTGGTTTGGGTTTCTGGTGGTTTTGGCGAGCTGGTGGTTGTGAGTGGTAATATGCTGGTTGAGTGTTAGAAGTATGGTAGGTGGCAGCGGGTTGTTAGTATCTAGGGGGTGAAGGCTGATATGTGGGTGGAGGTGTTTGGTATGTAAGAGGAGACTTCGGACCTTGGGCTACCATTACTGCACCAACTTCTTTCTTTTCTCCCGACTGCAAGGCTTTGTTTGTAGCTTGGAGTGCCTCAAAATTTGTCACCATTCCGCTTTTAATTCCTTCCTCTATTCTTTCTCCCAGTTTGATGATATTAGAGAACTTATGGTTTTCAATTACCATCAACCTCTCATAGTATTGTGGATCCTGAGCTCAGACGAAGAACTTATTCATCTGTTCTTCTTCCAGTGCTGGACTTACCTTCGCAGCTTCCGACCTCCATTGAGTAGCATATTCATGAAAAGTTTTTGTTGGCTTCTTCTTAAGATTCTGAATGTAGAATACGTCTGGCGCATTTTCTGTATTGAACGTGAACCGATCCATAAAATCTGATGCCATGCTTACCTAGTTAACCCATTTCTTCGGGTTTTAATTGATGTACTAGGACAAGGTATCTCTAATGAGGCTCCTCATGAAAAACTTCATGCGGATTATTTCATCTTTACCAACCCATACGAGCTTATCACAATATGTTCTCAAATGTACCTTCGGATCACCTGTCCCGTCGAACATTTCAAACTTAGAGGGTTTGTAACCCTCTGGCAGTTCTACATCCGGCTGAATGCACAAATCCTCATAATTCAAACCCTCAATACCTTTACCACCTTCGACGCTTTGAACTCTGCCTGTAAGTTTCTTGAGTTCTTCTGCCATGTTCTTGATGAACAGGTCCTTCTCGGCAGATTCAGGTATGTATAGGGTTTGTTGTGGAGTGTGGGGTAAGGTTTCCACGTATATGGGATTGCTTTGATGGACTCCAGGAATCTGGGTGTAGTGGTGGTCGTTGGTTGAGTTTTGGGTACCAGGGGTTGTGGTGCATTTTAAGGAGTGTAGTAGGTGGTGGTTTGTGGATACTGAGTCATATGGTTGTGATATTGTGGAGGAGTCGATACTGGTGGAGGATTAGGATTTGAGGAGGAGTGCCATACTGATGGGTAAGGGAGGGTTTTGTTGGTTTTGTTTGTTCTGGGGAGGTGCTGGGTTTTGGGCGTTTTGTTGGTTGATGTCGGGGACGTTCAGGGTAAGGGAATGGTTTGCCAAGTTCCGGACCTGCTCAAGTTCCCCTTGTAGCTCCAATATCTTCTATTCCAGGCGTAGGACCACATCGTTCTATGCTGGGTACTTCGGCCATCCGAAGTTTCAGCGTTTTCTGCATTGTTTCTCCTGTTACCACTTAAATTGTCCATCTTTCCTTTCCCTCTGTTTTTGTCTTTAGGATCAATTGGTGGAGGAGGAGGTGGAGGACCTTTAGATCTGGTATGATATGCTGATGATGCCAGTATGCACGAACCAACCTTAGGGGATGGGAATAAACAAATAAAGAAAAGAAAAAAAGAAAACAAAAAGGTAAACAAGTCATTAAGGAGTATTAAAAGGATGTTTGCGGTATTTAAACACATATTGCGGAATTATAAATTCACGTCCTAATTTGGGGACCTCATTGTGCCCGAGGTAGGCCTAAGCGACATATAGATTTGGAGAAAATCGATGCCAATAACTGCGTCATTTCATTAATATGATAAATGAACCAAATCTCTACTGAAACGACACTAATTATAAAGAGTCACTAATGACATGTGCCTTATTACAACCAAAGTCTAAAACGAGTCTAGAAAGCAAGTAAAACATCATTCCTAATCTATTTGGTCCCAGAGGTACCTTCCCTATGCTTGGCCTTCTTTGCTCCATCTATCAGATTTCCCAGGTCGCGCATGTCCGGTAGCAGATTATGCCCTTGCTAGGAGCCCTCCTTCATTGCAATCCATGTTTTGACAGCCTCCAACCCTCTTTCTCATTTTCCCTTCAAGCTCCATCAACCCCTGCACTAAATATTCTGACCACTCTGTTGATTTAGTTGCGATTTCTCTCCACTCGTTGATTGCTTCCATGTCCACTTTATGTTGTTCCAAATGCCTGGCTTCAGACTCGAAAACCCTTTTACGCAGCATCCTGTATTTGACTTGTGCTTCAGCAGTGTCGTCTACAACCATATTCTTTAGATTAATCCCTGGTTTGACATCCCCCGCTATATCATCTAGCAACCATGATGGATAGAAGTGCACATGGCCAGCATGATACCGATCTGGCTCAATGGTATCTTTCTCTACAATGATCTTTTGATGCCACATGTGTTATGCCTCGAACTTGAATGGAATGGCATTCCCCTGGAAGCCTGCTTTGTACTGAACCATTTTGGAAACTCGTGGTATAACCTGTTTTCTCCCAGCTTGTCTCATAACCCTGATGGGAGCATAAGGATAGATCCCCCTCAATCCGATTAGCACTAGATGAGGAGTGTCTCTTGACCTAATGATGAATTCACTGCTAGGGAACCACTCGAACACCCAATGTACCTTGTCATCAGTCAGATTGCTAAAGAAATATGACCAACTCACAGCGTTCGCCGGTTGCGCAAACCTGTTTGGGATAAAAGTCATTCTCTTAAATGATATGTAAATACATAAGAAAGGAAAACAAGGAAGAAGTTAGTTCACGTAATATGGAAATTATAATAAAGTAGACAAGGGAGTGAGGGTGGGGAGAGACATGATGTAGCAATTCTTAAAAAATGACTTAGAGCAAGCAAGCATGACTAGAAGTAAAGGAAAACGCATGTTATAGCCAAATTGAGCAGAGACTCGCGGATAAATTCAAATAAAAGGGAGAACAGGAAAGGGGTGTGCATTCAGCAATAAAAGGGAAACGGGAGCGGGATATTCATGTAAAAAAAGCAATAAAGATACGTTTATCAGAGAAGACTAATTCATATAGACCAAGTTTGCTTATGGTAGGAGCCTAGAAATATCCCCAGCAGAGTCGCCATGCTGTCGCACCCCTTTTTCTCGCGAAATCGGGTTTCGACACGTGACAACTCTTTTAAGGAAGGTGTTAAAAAAGAGAATCGCTACCTAACGGGTTTGAGATACGTTAGGGCACCTATTTGCAAATAATTCAGGTTTAACCAGTTTGCATCACCAAAGATCGGGTAAGGGCTCGAAATTACCTCGAAGAGAAGGTGTTAGGCACTCTTCGAGGTCACAACTGTGGGTCCCGGCCAAACTAGAATTATATGAATTAGTCTATGCAATCAAATAAACAAAGAGAGAGAGCACAAAAATTTAAGAAGTTTATCATAAGCAGGTTTTGAACAGAGGGTACAACTATTTTTTATTCTAGTAGGAAAAGAAAGAAAACGGAGGGGGTCCTAAGTTTTTTAGCCTAAAGGATCACCCCGTGCAACATAAATAGTACTTCGTAACTCCCTCCAGATGGGGTGTTACTCGTATTATTCAGCGGGCACAGACTATCATCTCCTGCTACCCGATTACTATCTTTAAGCTGCTACCTAAAGCGTACTAGTTCAATTATAACTCGGACCCTATGCATGCACTACCCGTCCCATGCCTATGGTCCAGGAGGCTTTGGACCTTTATTTAGGTAGTTCTAGACTTTACTTAGGCTGCTCAAAATGATAAAACTAAGCGACATACAAAACAAGTTGGACTTCACATAAAAGCAATTAAGGGCTCAAGTTAGCCTCCACACTTAGACAGCAAATGCACGCAAACAAATTAGGCGTTTGACAGTTTCAGAATTGAGATGAGTTAGAATCATTAAACCCTATAGACATGGTTTCTATGTGACCTTGGAATTCAAACATGCAGGTAGTTTCAGATGCAAGGTGTAATCTTATGGCGTAATTTCTGAACAGGTGCACAGTTTAGGGAATCTGATATTGCATGCTGATTATTGAGACTACAGATTATAAGTTATTGATCCTATAGACATGATTGCTAAGTGATTCTGGATTCCAGCATTATAAAGGTAATGCTGTAATTTTTGACGTATTAGAATGTTACAGGTCTTGTAAACATGATATCTAGTAGTTGTGTGATTATGCAGTAAAGTTGTTTGAAGATGTAAGACTAGCAGCATTAATAGAACACCCTATAGGCAGGATTTCTAGCAATTGACAATTGTACTTGATTTTTTAATATTTTTATCCTTATAGGCATGCTTTCTAGGCGGGTGACAGTGTAATGAGAATAATAGAAATGGCATCTAATCTGATTATGTTCCTATAGGCATGATATCTATGTGAACATTGAAAAGAGCAGGTATTTGCGAATCCATATAATCCTATAGGTATGGTATCTACGTTAACATGCTGCAATTGAAAGATTGGTCATTTTATTTCCTATAGGCATGATTTCTAACAAATATGTGGAATGCAGAATATGTTAAACGAATTAAACACCTAAAGGCAGGTTATCTATCGAAAATGTAGAGGCAGAATATGTTAAACGAGTTCAACACCTATAGGCAGGTTATCTAGCACACACAGTAACAGAACATGTTCGAACAAATTAAACACCTATAGGCAGGATTTCTACCCATTTCATGCAAATACTAAAATAAACCCAGTTTCCTAATTTTACTAATACCCCAATTGTTATTACAAAATTATTACAGGCCCAATGAATGAAATAAATTACAAAGTGATAGAAATAGCTATAGTGGGCCTAATATAGGCCCAAAGTATACCCAGCCTGGCCAGGCCTTCAATACCAAGTCCATATGGTTTCACAACAGCCCAGAAGTCATAGCCGATCAAACCCAGAAAATAATATTCATTTACACAAAAATGACCAAAACCCAGTAGCCATCAGAGATTCAGAAAACAACCATTTGCACAAGTCCATTGACTTATTCAGTAGGTGAAAAGGGGCAGATTTGAGCAATTAGGACAAAATGACCAAAGAACCTTAGACCCTAGTGCATCAGAGTTCCCAAGGGCTTCAAGAACCCAGGGCAGTGCTCACACTAGGAAGGTTGATAGAGGAGATTCAGAGAATGATTAAGGACCAAGTCCTAGTGTGTTAGAGTTCACAAGGGTCTCAATTGGACCATGAGCAGTGCTCACACTAGGGAGGTCAATGATAGCACTTAGGTAGCCTTGGCTTTCAGCCGGCTAAGAATGAGAACTCAAAAGAGCCCAGGTAATAAATGAAAGAGAATAAACTAAGGTTGAGGGACAGCACTGCAGGATACAAACATAATAGATTTGAGCACATAGAGCAGATAACAGAACAGGCTTAGGTTTCAAGAACAGACTTAACAAAGTTTTAGAAGAACAAGTTAACACCTAAATGCATAGGTAGTCACACATTAATAGAATAAGTTTGCAGGATTGATGTACACAGACTCATAGTGAGAAAAGGTTCAAATTATGCTAAGTATAGATCCTAGTGAGAATCATGTTAATTGGCAACAGAATTTAGACAAGATGAGAACAAGTCGTTGCAAGAATTATGTAAGTAAAAGCATGTTTAGGTAACAAGATTGGTAACAAAATCAAACACTAAAGAGAGGCTAAAGTGCAAAGGTTCTAAACATCAGTAAGTTGCAACATATAGGCTAGATGAGCTTGAAAGAAATTAATTAACTCAAACCAGGTTAAGGCAGGTTTCAGATTACCAACATAATAAAGTTAAAGGTTAAAGAGACCTAAAATTGAAATAAAGCAATCAGAACCACACACATGAACAACCCAAAAAACACACTAAACTACAACCTACATAAGTGAAAAACACATGCAAATGACGGGTAAATAGGAATGGAGTGACAAAAGTCCAGCAACTTACCAGTTAAGCGAAAATACAAGAAAGAACAAAAGTCAACAGTATTCTGAATATCAACGAAGAGCAAGAACCCAGAATTTCTGGCCTTGGCTTTCAGCCGGCCAAGAGCCAAACAGAATAGAATAGTGAACAAATATAGAGTAGAAAACTTCAGTTTTTAGTGAGGAGATAGTGATTTTCCAGTTTAGCCCACAAAAGGGAAGGGGGGATCAGTTTATATAGTAGTAAAACAAGCACATAAATAAGGAAATATAAACAATCAGACCATAAAAGGAAAGAAACACATAAATCAATTAAAATCAAATTAAGAGAGTAAGCCGGTAAACCCTAATTTTAGGAAAAAATAAATATTGACAGAATATTCACAAACAAAGTAGCACAAGATGAATAGGGACACAAATAGCACTAAAATCAGAGAATCGAACCTATTTTGGCTCGATTAAAAGAGATCTGAAAACCCTAATTTACAGTAAGTAAGAATCAACAAAAGATATAGAAATATTCGTACTTACAATATAGCACATGATGAATATAGACATAAAAATCAGAAAAGTCAAGGATCTGAACCAATTTTGGTTCCATTCTTATGAGATCTGCTTGCCATCTTTAGGCAAGCAGTATAGAAAAGGACACAGTACCAAAGAAAGGCCATATATGGCATAGGGTAGCCATAGAATCCCATATCGTGTGGGATTAGGAGATATTTTAGGGGAGGCGACGGCTAGGGTTCTTAGGAGGGAGAAGAGAGGTGGGATATGAGGGCAGCGGACACTGGGAAGTGATTAGAGTTAGGGGTTTTGGGTGGTAATTAAAGGGAGGGTGTAATGTGGGTCGTTGATCTCAGAGATCAACGACCACGATTTAAAAGGGGTCTTGGGTCGGGTGATTAAATGGGTTGCGACCGGGTTGTGGGGTTGGGTTATTGATTTAGGCTGGGGGTTATTTGGACTAGGGTGTTAGATTTGGGCCAACAATTGGTTCGAAAGTGGGTAGGTTTTTAGGCTAGTTTTAAATACTCAATATTTAGCAAGAAATAATTTATCAAAATAATTAATAAATAGAAAAAATATTATTTGTGCACTAAAATGATTAAAAATAATAACTTAACATTATAAAAATAGCAAAAGATATTGTTTGCATAAATAATGTAATTATACATGAATATAGGCCATTATTGCAAAAATATGCAATTAGTCTAAACAATGCAAATGTAATTATGAGAAATAAAATAAAATATTTAAAAATATGCATGTTGGTGTAAATGATGAGTTTGGATGATTAAATCATCATAAAAATAATTTGAAGGATAATTATTGGATATTTCTACAATAAAAATACAGAAAAATCAATTTAAAGCTCTATAAATTATGAACAATTACAGAAAATGTATGTATAGGTTTATAAACTAAATGATGATGCAAATATACTATTTTGAAAGTATATATGTACAATTTAAAAATATGAAGGAAAAATTGGGTATCAACAACTATCACAAGGGAAAAACAAACCAGGGATTACTTACCAGAGGAGACCTTGTCTTTAAATGACGAGGACGCAGAAGGAATCGAGCAACCTCACAACGACGCACTGGTAATATCTACTTATGAATAAAATTCAAGTTAAACATGTATTGATTGATCCAGGTAGCTCGGCCAATATTATTCGCTCAAGGGTCGTCGAGCAACTCTTCCTACAAGACCAAATTGTGCCCGCAGCTCGAGTACTTAACGGCTTCAACATGGCAAGTGAAACCACCAAAGGGAAAATTATTTTTCTAGTGAATGTGGCCAGGACTATAGAAGAAACAAAATTCTATGTGATCGAGGGTGACATGAGGTACAACGCACTGCTCGGAAGGCCTTGGATCCATAACATGAGGGGGCAGTACCTTCAACACTTCATCAAGTTCTGAAGTTTCCAACATCGGAATGAATAAAAATGGTGTACGGTGAATAACCCGCCTCCAAAGAAATATTTGCAATAGATGAAGTAGTACCGATATTGGCGCTTTCAACAACAAAGAGATCGGAATTTAAGGGAAGCAGGAAGCCAAATAGCAACCACAGTCACCAGCCTTGGCCCGATCGGAGGAGCAGGAAACTTTCGAGGATGATGATATGATACCCCGAGCATTCATAATCTCTGATGATTCTGATGCAACAAAGTCAACGGTCGAAGAGCTGGAACAAATCATACTGATCGAGCATCTGCCCGATCGAAAGGTATACCTGGGCGGGATTAACCCCCGAGCGCAGGGAAAAACTCATTAAATTCCATATCAAAAATATGGATTGTTTTGCTTGGTCCCACCTTAACATGACAGGGATCCCACCGGAGATTACTACCCATCGATTGAGCTTGGACCCGAAGTTCTACCCAGTAAAGCAAAAGAGAAGACCCCAGTCCCAGGTAAAACATACATTCATCAAGGACGAGGTAACAAAACTTCTCAAAATAGGGTCCATTCGAGAAGTAAAATATCCCGAATGGTTAGCAAATGTAGTCGTAGTTCCTAAAAGAGGAAATAAACTTAGGATGTGTGTGGATTACAAAGATTTAAACAAAGCATGCCCGAAAGATTCTTTTCCTTTACCGAATATCGATCGCATGATCGATGCCACGGCCAACCACGAGATCCTTAGCTTTCTCGATGCCTACTCCGGGTACAATCAAATACAAATGAACCCGGGGGACCAGGAAAAGACTTCGTTTATCACTAAATACGGCACCTATTGTTATAACGTAATGTTGTTTGGACTAAAAAAATGCTGGTGCAACTTATCAACACCTAGTACATCGAATGTTCGAAGAAAAAATAGGTAAATCAATGGAGGTTTATATTGACGATATGTTGGTTAATTCCCTGCTAGTAGAGGACCATTTAGAACATTTGCAGAAGACCTTCGATATATTGAGAAAGTACAACATGAAGCTCAACCCGGAGAAATGCGTATTCGGGGTCGGTTCGGGCAAGTTCCTCGGCTTTATGGTATCAAATCGGAGGATCGAAATCAACCTCGATAAAATCAAGGCAATCTAAGACATCACAGTTGTTGATAATGTCAAGGTTGTACAAAGGTTAATAGGGCACATAGCCACCCTAGGTCGATTTATTTTGAGGCCTCAGATAAGAGCCACCGGTTCTTCTCACTACTCAAGAAGAAAAGCAATTTCGCATGGACACCGGAATGTCAACAAGCCTTGGAGGAACTAAAGCGGTGCTTGTCGAGCCCGCCATTGCTTCATACCCTGAAAGCGGACGAGCAACTCTACTTGTATTCGGCGGTCACAGAGATTATGGTAAATGGGGTCTTAGTTAAAACCATATTTTCAATGTCACCCGATTTGTGTGGTGACTACCTATCCCCTTCACAATATTTTGCATAAGCCCGAACTCTCGGGTCGATTGGCCAAATGGGCCATCGAGATTAGCGGGTACGATATCGAGTATCAACCCCGAACGACCATCAAGTCTCAAATCTTGGCTGACTTCGCGCCAGCCCTCGTACCTGAAGTCGAAAGGGAACTATTATTAAAATTGGGTACATCATCGGGGGTGTAGACCCTCTTCACAGACGGTGCTTCGAACGTGAAGGGGTCTGGGCTAGGTATCATTTTGAAGCCACCCACAGGTAATACAATTAGGCAATCTATCAAAACATCAAAGTTAACTAACAATGAGGCCGAATATGAGGCCATGATTGCAGGTCTCGAGTTGTCTAAGAGATTGGGAGTAGAGGTCATCAAGGCCAAATGTGACTCCCAACTTGTGGTAAACCAAGTCAACAGAACTTTCGAGGTTCGAGAAGATCGAATGCAGAGGTACTTGGATAAACTACATGTGTCTTTACATCGATTTAAACAATGGACCCTACATCACGTACCTTGTGAGCAAAATAGTGAGGCCGATGCCCTTGCAAATCTGGGGTCATCAATCGAAGACAACGAACTTAGCTCGGGGACTGTCGTACAACTATCGAGGTCAGTAATCGAAGAAGGTCACGGCAAAATAAAATCCACAAGCCTAACTTGGGATTGAAGGAACAAGTACGTCGAATACCTGAAGAACGGGAAGCCTCCATCAGATCCTAAGGAATCGAGGGCTCTACGAACAAAGGTCGCACGATTCACATTGGACGAGGATGGAACATTGTATAGGAGGATGTTCGATGGATCGACGGCAATATGTTTGGGACCAGGAGACACCGACTACTATCTACGGGAAATTCACGAGGGCACCTGCGAAATCATTCCAGTGCCGAGTCATTGGTTTGCAAAATCATCAGAGCAGGATACTATTGGGTCGATATGGAAAAATATACAAAAGAGTTCGTTCGAAGGTGCGACAAATGCCAAAGGTATGCGCCGATGATTCACCAACCCGGAGAACAACTCCACTCAGTCCTATCCCCGTGGCCATTCACGAAATGGGGAATGGATATCGTCGGCCCTCTACCATCATCCCCAGGTAACGCTAAATTCATTTTATTTATGGCTGACTATTTTTCTAAGTGGGTTGAAGCACATGCCATCGAGAAAGTCAGAGAAAAAGAAGTCATAAACTTCATTTGGGACCATATTATATGCCGATTCGGGATGCCTGCAGAAATCATATGCGATAATGGAAAGCAATTCGTCGGCAGCAAAGTGACAAAGTTTTTTGAAGACCGTATAAAAAGGATTCTGTCAACGCCATATCATCCTAGTGGGAACGGACTGGCCGAATCGACAAACAAGACCATCATACAAAACCTAAAGAAAAGATTGAACGACGCTAAAGGAAAATGGAGAGAAATATTGCCCGAGGTCCTTTGGGCATATCGAACAACATCAAAATCCAGTACGGGGGCGACACCATTTTCTTTGGTCTACAATGTCGAAGCTTTGATTCCGGTCGAAGTCGGGGAACCTAGCTTCAGGTTTTGGTATACAACGAAAGAGTCAAATCACGAGGCTATGAATGTGAACCTCGAATTACTTGATGAAAGACAGGAAGCCGCCCTCGTTCGGATGGCCGCGCAAAAACAACGGATCGAAAGGTATTACAACCGAAGAGCCAATCTTCGACACTTCAAAATTGGGGACTTAATTTTGAGAAAGGTTACCCTCAATACTCGAGATCCAAATGAAGCAAAACTTGGTCCGAACTGGGAGGGAACGTATCGGGTCCTCAATATCGTCGGAAAAGGATCCTACAAACTTGGCAGGATGAAGGGCGAGCAACAACCAAACAATTGGACCATATCACTTATCAAATGATATTACTGCTAAGGTGCAACCTTCTCCATTTTCATTTATACTTTATGCTAATTAGTTGCAGGTGTTTGATCGAAGACATCAAGGAATTCTTCAACACAAAGACCTTAGGTTTTAAAGCACGCGTTGCACTCTTTTTCCCTTAGACCGGTTTCTATCCCAAATGGGTTTTTCCGGCTAGGTTTTTAACGAGGCAACTATTATTTGTGCTACCTGGGGACAATTCAACAGTATCCGAGGTTTCTTTACAATCAACCTCGAATACTAGGAGGCATCACCCTCGGATGTCAACTTTATTACAATGAATATACTTCGTGTTAACTGGGTCTCGGTAGGTAAAATTTTGTAAGGGCCAAATGGTAAAATGAACCATGCCCATGTAGATTACTCGAGCCCTAAAAGCAAACATGTACGCATGTATAATCTATGAAGAGAAGTATTTTTTCTTTGCCAAATATTTCATGTCTTAGAAAATGTTACTTCACGATTACGTACTTACGCTCTATTGCGGAAACTGGCTCAAAGGCCGATCGCAACCATAATTCGAACACCTAACCCTACACTCGAGGACTGTCATCCGAAAAATCGACATGGTCGAATTACCAAGCACTCGAGATCGTAAGACCTTAAAAAGGCAACCCTTGATTTCATAGGCCACGGCGGCCCCACTCGGGGACTGACACTTCGATGCAATTCGAAGCATAATCGGGAAATGAGCCTAAGAGGCAAATCCCAAGTTAAAGGCCACGACCAAACTAACACGGTTCGGAGACGTCCGAATTTCGTAATAAAATAGGCCTTCGAATATTTTCATAAAACCGGTTTAAAAAAGGCTACCCTCGGCAAAATTATAAAGGGTTTCGATCACATCAACCCTCGAAAACCCTAAGGGGTACTAAATTGCTCGAACTACCGAGCAGACTTATTTCACACTAAGGCGTAACGAAACAAAGGGTTCGATAACACTAACCCTCAAAAACCCTAATGGGTACAAATTTATCTCGTGCCAAGGCATAACAAATTTTGATATGATTAACTTTTTAAGTCGAAAAGGGAGAAAAGCCATTCTTTTTAAGGCCATATCGGCCTAATCAAGAGCCTAAGGGACATTTTATTTTTTGAGTTCGAAAAGCCATCCTCACTCAACTAAAACCTAAGGGCCAACCTACTTCAAGTTCGAGCAAGTACTCACTCGATTACAAAGACTACATCAGTCCGACTTCGATCAAATTGCCTAAGCCTTGTACGCTTGAACAAAATTTTCATAAGGCATGGACAAAACAGAATTTTCATGAGGCAGAAATTGAAATAAAGACAAGTCAGAGAGAAAAGAGATCTTTTATATATATGAAAATATTTACAAAGACTGATCAGGGTCCTACACAAAAAGTCAAAAAAGAAAAATCCTAAGTGCCTAACTTTCCTCGGGAGCTACATCCTTGCTATCGGGATCTCCTCCGCTCTCGGATCCGCTCACGCTCCCAGAATCATCATCATCAGAAGAGTGCAATGCTTTGGCTTCAGCCTCAAGCTCCTTCATATTCTCGATCTAGACAACAAGGTCAAAGCTGCAAGCATGAATCTCCTCAAGAGTCTCTCTTCAAGACTAGCACTTGGCATGCTCGACAACACAGTATGCTCGAGCCTGAGCAGCATCGGCAACATCTTTTGCTCGAGCTTGAGAGTCCTCGGCGTCAGATCGATAGATAGCCGTGAACGCCTCAGCATTGGCTTTAGGCGTCTCAACCTCGAATTTGGCTTTTGCGAGTTTGATGGCCAACCAGCCTCGAGCTCCTCCATTTTCTTGGCCTGAGCTGAGCTTTTCTCCTTCACGCCTTGGAGCTGATTTTCGATCGCTAACAATTGTGCTCGAGCAGCCTCTTTCTCTGAGGCAAGGCAGTCCATCTTTTGCATCCACACTGTAGTCTCCGCCATTACCTCATCTAGCTCTCCTCGGAGTTGCACGATCGTTTCGTGTATGTCACGACCCAAGTTCGCCCTCCGTAAACTGTCGTGACGGCACCTAGTCTCTACGACTAAGTAAGCCTAACAAATTGCGAAAACAGAAAACAACAGAATAAAACTAGCCAAAACTATAGAAAGCTATCAAAATGAAACATTTAAGATGCCGCTCGGCATATACAATACAACTCTCAACTGGAACTACATTTCCCAAAACCCGAAATCTCATGAAATCACAAGTTTTTGAATGTCTACAAGTATCTAACTCCAGAGTGTCTAAACAAAAGAAAATACAGAAGGTCTAATACTTAAAGAGAGAATAGAAAGTGACTCCTCGGTCTGCGGACGCGACAGATATACCTCGATGTTTCTGGGAAAATCGCCTCACCTCAAGGGTGATAAGACTGAGTGGAAGTACCTGGATCTGCACATGAAAAACATGCGTAGAAAGGGCATGAGTACACCACAGTGGTACTCAGTAAGTGTCAAGCCTAACCTCGGCCGGGTAGTGACGAGGAAAGTCAGGGCCCTACTGAGGTTAAATAAAGTACAAGGTATAAAAGTATAGAATAGGACAGTATAATTAAGTACTACAGTAAGAAGTAACACAAGATAGAAAGAACAACAACAATTATAACAGAGACAAGATAATCACAAAAAGAAATACAGCTCAACACAGAGATAAAAACCGGGGATCTCTCGGTATCCCGAGGATCTCTTAGTATCCTCAATATGTGTGCCGGGGATCTCTCAGTATCCCGAGGATCTCTTAGTATCCTCAATATATATTTTGGGGATCTCTCAGTATCCCAAGGATCTTTTAGTATCCTCAATATGTGCTGTGGATCTCTTGGTATCCCGCACTACAGTCCAAATCAATATATATATATGTGCAGGGGATCTCCCGGGATACCGTCCCGTAGTCCCAAAGTAAACACGCAGCAACAGCACGAAGAATACTCAATTAAGTTCAATTTCACTCCAAGATAAAACAGGTATTTCTAACCTAGCATGCTTCACATAGTTCAAATAAGGCAGTTTGAGCAAATAAAGCAATTAGACATGATTCCCTAAGCTAACAGCAAGCTTAATTACAAGTAGAATAAACAGGGAGGGAAAACAATTAAAGTTACTTAATGAAAATAGGATTTCCAACAATTAGCACAAGTACGCACTCGTCACCTCACGTACAAGCCATTTCAAATATCAACAATACCAAATCCTAAGGGGAGTTTCCCCCACACAAGGTTAGGCAAGCCACTTACCTCGAACCAGCTCAAAATCAACCCGAAACCACACTCTTGCCACGAGTACTCGACTCCAAATGGCCCAAATCTATTCAATTCAATTGCATAATGTAAATATAACTTCAAGTAACTGATTCTACAAATAAATTCTAAGCTAATACGCGAAATTAGGTAAAATGACCAAAATGTCCCTCGGGCCCACGTCTCGGAATCGGGTAAAATTTACATTTTCAGAATCCTCATACTCTCACGAGTCCATATATATAGAAATTACTCCAATCCGACATCAAAATCGGGATTCAAACTCAAATATTAGGTCTAGGAACTTTTCCAACCTTTCTCCAATTTTTCCACCCCAAATTCGAATTTAAAGGATGAATTTAAACATAGATTCGTGGAAATTAATCAAAACCGAGTAAGAATTACTTACCCAAAACACCCAGGTGAAAATCTCTCTCAAAATCGCCAATCTCGAGCTCCCAAATCAATTTTCCAAGTTTTGAAACTAAACCCTCGATTCTGCCCCTTTTCTGCCCAGTGAAACCACATCTGCGGCTCTGGGACCGCACCTGCGGTCCCGCTTCTGCGAAGACCAGGTCGCTTCTGCGATTCATTAAACAAGGATTTTCCGCACCTGCGATTGCCCATCCGCAGATGCGGTGCCGCTTCTGTGGTGCCTTGACCGCATCTGCAGCCGAACCCCATTTCACCTCAAACCGCATCTGCGGTGCTTCAACCGCTTCTGCGGGCTCGCACCTGCGGTCCCGAAGCCGCAGGTGCGATTATGAAAGCAGACTCAGCAGCTTCAGCTGTAAACTGTCAACTCCAAACTTCCCGTTAACCATCCGAAATCATCCTGAGGCCCCCGGGACCTCAACCAAAAGCACGAACAAGTCACATACCACTATCCAAACTTATACCAATCCTTAAAACACATAAAACAACATCGAAACATCGAATTGACCACGGATTTAAGCCTAAGAACTCCAAAAACTCTCAATTTACGCTGTCGATCAAAAAGTCTATCAAACCTCGTCCGAATGACCTGAAATTTTGCACACACGTCACATTCAGCACTACGGAGCTACTCCAACTTCCGGAATTCCATTCCGACCCTTAGATCAAAATCTCACTATCGAACCGAAAACTTCCGATAATTTAACTTTCATCATTTCAAGCCTAAATTAGCCACGGACCTCCAAAACACAATCCGAACACGCCTCTAAGCCCGAAATCACCCAACAGAGCTAGCGGAACCAACGGAATTCCATTCCGAGGCTGTCTTCATACTGTTCCGACTACGGTCCAAATTCTACAACTTAAACTCTCATTTAGGGACTAAGTGTCCCAAAACTCTCCGAAACTCAAAACCAAACATCCCGGCGAATCAAAATAGCAGAAACAAATACGGGGAAAGCAGTTAATAGGGGATCGGGGCGTTAATTCTTAAAACGACCGGCCGGATTGTTACAGTGTAGCCGCTGGACTTGCGAGATCGAATCATTAGCCGTCACTCCCAAACTGAGGCCATAAGTGTCTAAGACTTTATTTACCTGCTCGGTCAGTTCGCTTTGCTCTTTCTGGGCCATGGCCAGCTCATCTCGGAGGCCTTTGATTTCTTTTTCTTTTTGCTCACCGAGAAGCCTGAGAGCATTTTTCTCCTCGGTAAGCCCTTGAATTTCAGCCTCATATCGGCTCAACTCTCTTCGAGACTTGAATAAAGCCTCATGATGAAGTACCGAGGCCTACACAAATAGAAGAAGAAAAAATTAGGCAAGGAAAGAAAAATACAAGCATAGAGACCGACGTTAACAAAGAAAGTTAGGGCTTACCCGATTCAAAGCTTGTTGGGCCTCATTAAAGAGACATGGTGCTCCCACCTCGTCTATTAAGGCTTGATCTTCCTCTGTGACCTGACCCTGAAGGTAACTGGCCACCCCTAAGGAGGCGACAAAAACTCGTGCATCCTCCGGGACCATAATAATAACAATCCGTTTGCACTTGGGATCAGCACTGGGGGCTGGAATTGGCTGATCAATCTGAAGCTCGAGGAAGATTCACCCAAGATCCTCCTCGGTACACTCAAGTCATTTATGCCAACGACATCGTCGACCCCGGCAAAACAACTTTGGAAAAGGTTCTCCCCTCCGAGGGCGCCTTCCATCTGAGGGGCCTTCATGGCCTGAGCCTCCCGAACTTCCCCTTCCGATAATGAAGGAAGCGGCGGGGAGTCTACGATTTCTATTGCTCCCAAGTGAGTCACTTGGGGCGTTCTCTTCATTTCGAAGGGCCTCGGAGCCGGCCCCTTTGGACATACCCGCCGACTGCTCATCTCGGCAGGAGGCATCTTCGTTCTCCAACGACTCAGAGACTTTGCCCGGGCCCTCTAACAAAACCTCCTTGGTTCGAGGATGAATTTCTCCAACCCTCACCGACTCAGAAGCTTTTGGGTCCTCGGTGTTCCTCTTCACTCGGGCCAATAGCTCGGAGCCGTCGTCCTCGTTTTCTTCTTCTTCCTCTCTTAGCTGCTGAACTACCTCCGCAGGCAAGGCGGTGAAGTATTTCTTCGGCTTATGAGCCTTACTTTTCTTGGGCTTTGGGTCCTCGGAGGTCGAGGCCCTTTTCCTCTTGTAATCCTTTGCCGGTTTCGAGGCCGGGGGCGAAACCTCTTCCTCCCCGGACGGGGGCCTCATGACAGTAATTTCTCCAAGGCCTCTATGAAAGGAAATCAAGTGAGTATGAAAAGAAACATTTCAGCAAAAATTATCAAATACATGAGAGGGGGCTTACCATGATTTTTGGCCTCTCATCGGCCCCTAGCCAAATCACGCCATGAGCGCTCAGCATACGAAGAGGTCGAAGCCAGGTTCCGAACACAGCTCTCAAGGTTAAGAATTGCACCAGGTACCCAAGAGACCGCTACATCATAGAAAGGGATGTCAATGAGAAGAAGCAAAGGAAACAAAACAATAAATGAAAGCTATAGGTGGGATTGTACTTACGCTTCATATTCTATTTCTCGGGAAATCTTCTCGGTCGGGATTAGGTCGGAAGTCTTAACTCGAACGAACCAGCCCATCCATCCTTGATCCTTGTCCTCATCTATGCTCGAGAACAACCCTTGGTAGCCCGACGTTGAAGCCTTATTAGCCCGCCTCGATAGAGACAGGGGCTGTACAACCTGATGAGATGGTCGAGGGTGAAAGACATCCCTTCGACTTTGCTCGCGAAGAATCAGAACAGAATGACAATCCGCCAAAAAGAGGGATGGATCTGACCTAGGGTTATTTGATATTGACGGCAAAAATCGATGATTACGGGATCGACAAGGCCCAGCGTGAAAGGATAAGTGTAAACACTTAGAAACCCTTTCATATGGGTAGTGATGTCTTCTTCGGGGGCCGGAATCACCACCTCTTTATCTTCCCAATGACAGTCTTTCTTCACCTGCTCAAGGTCACCCTCAGTTATCGAGCATATATATCTCGACATTGGCTCACATCTACCAGGGACCGACGAAGTTTTCTCGACTTTAAAATCAGAAGTAATTTCACACACCCCGGGAACACACTCCTCAGGGCGTGGCTCCACCGGTGTTTTATCGCCGGCCGGCCGTGATGATGAAGCTTTTTCCTTTTGAGAAACAATTTCTGACGTTTTTGCCTTTTTTGTATAAGTTTAAAGAAAGAGGAAGAGAATAAGGCTTGGTGTTTTGAGGGAAGGTTGATAACGAAACCTAGAAATTATGCAAAAAGCTTAAGAGAAGTAGAAAGCTTAAGGAATTAGAATGAAGTGAAAGTAAAGATTGAATCAATAAGAGAAGGGGCCTATTTAAGGAATTTACGGCGACGGTTCAAAGGCACTGGTGGCCGACCACCTACCGGCGCTCATTAATGACTTTGGGAACTGTACCGATGGGAAGCCTCCGTCGCTTACGTCACGAGGATGGCGTCATGACAGGTCGAGGTGCAAAACCAATGGCTCAATTCGTTTCTTCTCATTACACTCCAAGAAATGAGGGGACTATCTGTATACGGTTAAAACCGGGCCTACCCAATTTTACTATATGATCGAGACCAGGGAATTGCATCGAAAGTCAGCCTCGTAGTGGATCATACCAGAAGACAAGGTATCGAGTTTGAGAACCGATGTGCCTGTCGAGGTCGAGGCCAACAGTGACCGAGACCAAATATGACAGGCTTCGAGCAAAGCGCAATAACGAAAATGCGAGATATCCGTGACCGGTCGAAGATCGCGGCCGAAATTCTGGAACAAATCAATCAAGGGCGATTATTTAGGCTAATCACGGTATTTACTTCCGTAATTAGAATTGTACCATAGATAGGATTCCTCTACTATATAAAGAGGGTTCTAATCATTGTGTAGACACCTTATATTCATGCATATCAAAGCAATACAACAATTCCTTTCTAGCTTATATTCTTGTTCATCAGTTTGTTTATCTCTCAGTTATTTGGTATTGATCAGTTCGAGGGCATTCAAGCTCGATGGTTAAATTACGTTTAATACTGGTTTGCTTTATCTTATTGTCAATTTCTACTACTAATCCTTACATTTGTCAATTGGTATTAGGTGAAATCACGTGTCATTAAAACCATATTATAAGTTTAATTGTTATCCAATTTTAAGGGTAAACAAAATTATATAAACAATAATATCGAAAATAAATATCTAGAAATGTTAGCTTAGAAGATGTATTAAATAATTAAAATCCACAGAAACGGATACTGATTTCCTTTTGATGAAGCAAGCCAAAGTACCTGTATCTCTCCTAATTGTTGTAACAACTTACTTGCTGTACATATTAAGCTTGATCTATACTCCTTTCTTCTGGAAAATGAGCTCAGTAACATGAAATGATGTTCGACCAATGAATCAAATCCACTCTTTTATACAAAAGTGTAAACAACAATTTTTCCTCTACAAACTAATTTCCTCTAATTTTACAAAAAATCGCATTCTTTACAGAGAGATTCTCCAATATGCAACATATCCTCAGAATCTAGAAATAAAAGAAGAGATCATCAGCCATGTTTATATGGTTCTCATCCATAATATTCATCCTATTCTCTTCTTCCCCATCCCTATCCACTGAACCTCGATCAGACTCATCACTTGAAATCAACGGCACAGATTGATTCACAACCTCCGATAGCTGATCCTTTACATCGGACGGTGGATAAGCAGCCACGTGTCCATCATTCAAATCCTCTATCTCCTCTAATTTGCGCTTCTGTGGACCACTCGCCGGACAGAGCAGATCGCCGCCTTCGATTCCCACCGGGATTCCGAACACACATCCTGGATCAATCACTTCATTTACCGCCATCGGCGGCGCCGGAGATTGAAATCCGGCAGCAGAAGCATTAATTCTCTCATCAGGATAAGGAATGTCTATAATCGCCGGCGACGGAGATTGAGCTTCGTCAGTAAAACCGTTATTGATCTCAACGGGATAATGGATCTCCATTGTCGCTGGCGCCGGAGACTGAACTCCATCGTTAAAACCGTCAATTATCTCATCAGGATAAGGGATCTCGGTTGTCGCCGGCGACAGAGATGGAACACCGGCGGGAGAACTTTCAACAATCTCATCGGGATAACGGATCTCCATTGTCACCGGCGCCAGAGAAGGTGCAAAGTTGCCGTAATCAAGCAAATTCACGGCGTCATCTAACGACATCGATACAGATAACACAACAATCCACCGATTCCGATAAACCTCCGTTCTATTAACAACAACGTCGTTAACAGTCACAACGCCGTCGACGAAATTCACGACGAGCGTCTTGTTCGGAGCAAGAGTCTCTACTACCACACTCCCCTTCGCGGTCCTCGCCAGATCCCCAAAACGGTACCGTTGGGGAACAACATGGTGACGGTAATCGTAACGGAAACCGTCAGGGCGGGAGAACAAAGCCGTATCAGACGGCGCAAAAACGGAAACGGAAGTCAGCCTTAACAGCTCTAATCTTTTAACAGTCAACGCTGTAGCTGCAACAGTGAATCGTCTTCTCCTTAACGCTCTAATTGCGCGTTCAAGAAGATAACGATGATCTTGAGGTTGAGCCACAGACGTTCGAGTTTGAACTTGAGGAACTGAGCATTCTGTTGCTGACGTGGCGTCCAGTACACCGTCGATTCCGTGAACGGTGATATGATCGCCCACGTAGATGTCAGGTTGCCTGATTTTAACAGCCCCAATTGAAGTATTTCTCGAAGAAATTAATATTTCTCCTGCTAAACTCTTGAAGAGGAAGAGACAATTGTTACTGTAAAGAGTTGGAATTTCAGCGCCGTTGGAAGTGGACGACAGGTGGGCCCATGTGAGAGGGATCTTGAGAGTGTGGTAAAGAAGGATAACAGAGGAGGGGCGTGGGGGGAAAATATTGGCGGTGGCGAAGGAGAAAATGAAGTCTGGTGGAGCCAAAACTGTGCCGGAGAAATTGTTGGTGGTGGTGGTGGAGGAGTCGAGGGTGGAAGCAAAGAGGGAGTAGCCACGGTTGCGTAGTGCGTCTGCAGCAGCATGGGCAGAGGAAGAGGGTGGTGGAGATAGTGGTGTAGGGGTGGAGGAACCACAAGAAAGTAGAAAGCAGAAGAAGAAAGGGAGAGTGAAAGTATAGGGATGGAGATCCATTGCTGTGTTTCTTGATTCCAATGGTGATTGAAGTTTGAGAGTGTTTATACTGGTAATTGATTGCAAGGTTTGTTCTGATGAGGAGTATGATAGGCGGTTGGGACTACTAAAGTAGCAAGTGCTTCTTGATTTGCAGTTTCTTTTGGCGGGCATTTTATTTATTTATTTATTTACTGTTTTTGTCTTCTAAAATGGAAATTTTGGAAATAGTTTCAAACCCCAACGTGAAAAGTCAAGTCTTTACTCTCCCTCGCTCATCCATCCTTTCCGTTCTCTGTTCTTCTGTAGTCATGACTCATACGAGTTCTTTTTATTTTTATTAACATGAAAACCATTCAAAGTGTTGAGCAGAAAATGGATTTCATCGCGGTTTTCTCTTTGTTTATTCTAGTCTCTCTGTGTGTGACAATTGTCAAGGCAGAGTGCAAATGCAAACGTGTCGAGTGTGTTCTTTAGTGATATTTACTACTATTAATAAGCGGGAATGATGAGCTGCATCAGGTTAAACAAAAGACCAGCATCCGGTTAGAAAGCGGGTCAGAAGGATTTCATTGTAATTTAATCAAAATACCCAACGTTATAGTTCCACGCGTGCTGCCCGCTTTCTTCCAGCTACGACACGTCGCTACCTAGCTCCGCTTTGGGTACACTATTGTCTCGGCTTTCTCCATTTTGTTTGATCTCAAGTTTCTCCTTTCCTTTGACGATTTCTCAAGTTCCTCCTCTTCTTTGCTTCGTCTTTCAGTTTGCTGTATGATATACAGTAAAGGTATGATTACCGCCACTATTTAGATTTAAGATTCAGTAGGTATTTAATTTGAACAATCTTTGTTTCTCATGTTTTGAATTGAACTTGGATAGAAGATTTAGACTACTTTTATGTCAAATTGTAAGCTAATTGGTATGTGTTGTTGCTGCTCACCGTTCTTCGTGTTCAACTTCCTCTTTCCCGGAGTTACTCTTAATTTTCATCTGTTTGACCTAGGTCGAACTGCAGTAAAAACAGATTTGGGTCTGTTATTATAAAAATTGCCTTTGGGGTTACATTAGAAGTGTTTGTGAAATTGCCCGAAAGAAACTACGATTCACCTAAACTTTTTCTTAATATGCTGTTTCAAGAAATCTTAACTCACAACTTCAAATTATATGCTAAAACATCATATCTACATTTGTTCAGTTAGTTGTGGAGCAAATCAATTTATGAAATACTTATAAGTTTACGTGAACATGCAATTTTACCAAAGGATTCGTGCACTACCAAAAAGTTGATCAATTTATTGTTCTTGTACATTAGCCTGCGATAAGCTTGTGGGTCCTATTCATGGTTGGAAAGATTGACAAATCTACACAACGATAGTTTACTTGGATAGAAAAGATTTAAAGACTAGCTAGAGGTTGAAGTAGCTTTCTGTGAAAAGTTATTAATTGGTACATGAACATTGGTTAATGAGGGTCGGAAGCCATGAAGACAAATAACATATGAACATTTGATGTTCCATTAATGGAGTATAATTTCGTTGATGATAAGTGATTAGTTGGCAATGACATGGAACTGTTTACATGTCCCCCCTATCCTCTATTGTGTTTGATTTGATTAAACTTTGTAGTTATTTCTCCAGGAAGGTAGAAATGTTTGACTGAGTATTTTTGATATATTATTGTACTTGATGTTGTGCGTCTTTCAAATTGCTCCTTCAAATTGCTCTTTCCTGAGCTTAGTTTTAATTTTTATCTGTTTTACCTCTTTTGAAGGGCGGTAAGAACAGATTTGAGTTTTTTATTACATAAACTGCACTGGGTTCGTAGTAGAAGTATTTGTGAAATTGCCCGAAAGGAATTACGATGGACATAAAAAATTCGGCAGCTCTTTCTTTAAAGCTGCCTGCTGATTTATGGTAGTCTTACTCATACAACACGTTCACATTAATATTAATGGATATTAATGTTTTCGCGTACTACAAAATACTGAAAAAGAAACCCAAACCAAGAAAAATTTCTAGCAATGAGGTTAAGATTCTAAATACCTGGCACAAAAACTGAAAAGTTATTGATGAAATGAGCAAAACAGTGAATTAGTAGGACTGTTTACTAATTTTTGTTCACAAATGAAAGCAATAGAAAACCAGAGCAGCAACATCAAATTTTGATATCCTTTAGAAAAATTCAAATATTGCCATCATGCTAAAAAGTGTTCAACATTGTGAAAACTTCACATTGGAATATGGTTCAAGGAATGAAACTTATTAGAAGTTTCAACTATTAAATGGAACAAGTAGAACAAAAGGGAATTGGTGATAAGGATTTGAATCGTTTCTAATAATTATGAAGCAATCAAGCAATTCCCTAACTTCTTCTAAAATTTGTTGGATGAAGATTTTCAATATAGGATGTGTGAAATAAAAAGGAGAAGACTGGCCTTGGAAATTGCTAATTAGCTCAGAATGTTATTTAACATGCTCTTGTAGCTCTTCTGTAATAATGAATAATACCTAAAAACTTAATTACTATCATTTTACATGCAAATTATGAAAAAATTTAGTTATATGTTGACTGCTTCCGGAATATATATAACACAACAAGGAATAAGTAGAATTAAAATGGAGATGATGGTAATTTGGAAGTTCTAGATAATAAAATTGATTCAAGAATTCGTATCGTATTTTGTCATACAGTAAACTTTTAGCGATCAAAATGATATTTCCATTCCACTTTCTGATTATTGCTTAAGCTTCACAAGACATCTATGAAATCATTTTTCTTTGCAAAATAATTACTTTTGTCTAATTCTCATTACTTAATAGACATAGATTCACTCTGTCTCTGTTGTTAGTTTGTTCGTTAATTTGTGTTTGACCAATGCTGCACTATTGGTTAAAGCAGCTTATTAGATAGACAACTCTTTAAATTACATGTCTATACACGTTCCTATCTTTGTTCATGCTTAGTTGTTATTTGTACTATGATATCCTATTTTACAATGCCAAATAGTTCTGCTTTCTTTGGTTGTTACCTAATTATTTCTTCCTTGACATCTCTGCTATTGATGAAGAAAATTTAATTATAATGTTGCAGGAACACGTGTACGACACCTACGATATCGACAGTTGTGAAAAAACACATTAATGGATAGTCGACAATCAAAAAAAAGTTCTCGCTCGGTGACAGAAGCTGATGATAAGAATGCCAAACACCGTAAAATAGATGTTCGGGTAGCAGCCACTGAGAAAGAAAAAATATTGTTGCAACGTCGCCTCAAAAATCGTCAAACAAAAACTAATCGCCTTCTTGCAAATGCACATCACGTAAATCCCATTGGAACAACATCTAAATTACAGGATGATCTCACTATTGGAGCTTTTTGTTCTTCTTCAGAATTAGGTTAATACAGCAAATCTCCTATCCTTTTATTACTTCCTTTTTGTTTTTTCCCTTTTGTATTATATACATGTACAGTGATTAACATGTCATTCTCATCATCCAGTTATTGAGCGTACAATTTTTCCCTCATTGGATGTCTTTCATAGCGAGAAAGATGTGATTCATCCTTTCCATGTTTTTGAAAAAGGTAGGACAACAGAGATGTAATGTGTATTTAAGTCCGTGTGTGAATTGTGCACATTAATTAATCGAACAACTGTGATGAATCAGGCTCGACATCGGGTACAGCAAATGATTTATGTACTCCAATCTTGGATACATCTACAACTAAAGGTTAGTTTAACCATCATCCTTTATTGATTTTACCATTTGTTCTGTTTTCGTTGCTTAGAATTGTCTGCACTATGCAGGTTGTCTAAAGAATAAGAAATCTATGATTAACATTACATAATTACGCTCCGACTATGTTCTGTTAAAAAATTTGAGTATGAACGCCCTGGATTTTGTAGTGGCAGTGGTACAATGAGCTTCACCTCCCGTCGAATGTCAGCTAAACTGAGAAATTTATATATGGGAAACAATGCAGAATCCAAGCACTTCCAAACGTACATTATAATATAAAATAACCTGTTTGCCATTACATCACTTGGTGTCAATTATGACAGATTTAGAATGTCAAATCTCATGTGAACATAAAACAGGAGAAATTAAAGATGAAGTTCGAAAGTTTTTGTTTTCTTCTTTTTTTTAGAAATTCCACCTTTACAGTCCTTCAGTATCATTCATGCCATACTGGTCTAACCTTCAAGCTATTACTTTTGAGATCTTAAATTTAAATAACTTTTTGGTGCCTATTAATGCTTTACTATGTACCTTTAAGCATCTCACCTACTTTGTTAAGCAGCTACCACCCAGCAAGTTTGTGTAACTACATCACGGGATAATTTAAAAAAAAGGAAGATATCTGCAATCCCTCCATGATTGATGAAACATGTAATGTTAGTGTTTATATTACATTTTCCAGTTTGCATAATATTTTTACATTGTCGTATTTACACATTTAGAGTTCAGATGTATCATATTATTGACTATTTAGTTGGCTTTATGTCGTTTATGCCTACGCACAAGTTATTACTACAGTTGTCATTGATTGTGAGCTTTTAACGCCAGCATATGCAGTTCAGAAGGATAAAAACATGCTTCATCCAACCCCTGTTTCTGAAAAAGGTAGGGTTGTGAATCCATAACCAGGCTCAACATCAGAAACTACAAATGAATCATGTGCTTTAACCTCTAAAACAGTTACAACTAAAGGTTCGTATCACCGTCACCCTTAGCTGGTTTTATCATTTTCTTGGTTTCTGTCTCTTAAAGATATTTGAAATATGCAGGCCATCTAAGGAATAAAAAAACTACAACTAATATTAATCAACTACGTTCTAATTATGTTCTACTAAAAAAGGTTCCAAATTGTAAATTTTGTCACGCGAAAAAATTTGAGTATGAACCCCCTGGATTTTGCTGTAGCAGTGGTACAGTGAAGTTACCCTCCCATCAAATGCCAGCTAAACTAAGAAATTTATATATGGGAAACAACGCAAAATCCAAGCACTTTCAAACGTACATCAGAACATATAATAATATGTTTGCCTTTACGTCACTTGGTGTCAATTATGACAAAGATTTAGCCAAGAGAAACCGTGGTAACTATACATTCAGAGTTCAAGGACAGATGTATCACTTGATAGATGATTTATATCCCAAAGAAAGAGGGCCGAGAAATTTGCAACTCTACTTTTATGATAATGCAAATGAGCTTGAAAATAGAATGGCTTGTTCAGATAAATTAAATGAATCAATAGTGAACGAACTTATGGACATACTAAAAGATAATCCATACTCAATGTTTCTGCGATCCTAAACAGACATGTCGAACTTCCAAAACTTTCATATAGCACTAAAATGTGACACTGGATTGGATCAACGTGTATATAATGTGCCTACTACTACTGAAATTGCAGCAATATGGGTTGATGAAAATGATGGTTCTGCTATTCATACACCACATCTTCAAATTTATACTCACAGTGACAAGACACAAAGAGTGAACTATTATTTTGGGTGTTATGACCCTTTACAGTACCCGTTGTTATTTCCACATGGTCAAAGCGGGTGGCACTGTGGTATTAAAAAGCTTCCCAAACCAGAAAACATTCCTAGAAGTCGCACTCTTGAATTTGAACAATTGCCGAATATAAAAAAATTCACCTCTGTTGATGGATATCTTGATATGGAAGCTCAAAATCTGCAAAAAAGAAAACGCAAAAGAGATGTTGTTTCAGTTCGTGAATACTATTGTTACAAACTTCAGATGAGGAACAATGATGAAGATGAAATTTTGCATACCGGAAGGTTATTCCAGCAGTATTCGGTTGATGAATATATAAAATTGGAGACACAAAGGTTGGACTTTGTTTCGTTCAATCAAGATTTGTTCAGAATGGGTATACTGCAAGGACTTCTTTGATATTCTAAGACTTGGCGAACGAGATGCTTCCAATGTTGGAAAACAAACATTTTTGCCAAATTCTTTCATAGGAGGTCCTAGAGATATGCGTCAACGTTATATGGATGCTATTGCATTGGTGCAACGTTTCAGAAAACCTGATTTATTTATAACTATGACATGTAACCTATCTTGGACAGAAATAAAAGAACAACTATGGTCAACTGACGAAGCACAAAATAGGCCTGATTTGATTACTCGAGTGTTCAGAGCTAAAATAGAAGAGCTGAAGACGGATATATTAAAACGAAATATCTTTGGAAAAGTTGTTGCTTTTATGTATACTGTGGAGTTTCAGAAACGAGGTTTATCCCATGCTCATATTCTCATTATACTAGGTAATAAGCACAAACTGTTGACAGCAGAAGCATACGATGATATAATTAGAGCAGAATTACCAGATGGTAAGGCAGAACCAGATTTGCGTAAGATTGTCATCAAGCATATGATGCACGGTCCTTGCGGTAGTTTAGATCCAACAAATTCTTGCATGAAAAAAAAGGGTTACTGCAAGTTCAAATATCCAAAATGTTTACCGATCAAACATCGAAAGGAAATGATTCTTATCCAGTTTACAGAAGACGAAATACAGGGGAAGTTGTAAAAGTAAGAGAACAATATTTAGATAACTCTTGGGTTGTTCCATATAATCCTTATTTACTTGGGAAATTCAACTGTCACATAAATGTTGAAGTGTGCTCCGACATCAAAGTCGTGAAATATCTCTACAAATACATTTGTAAAGGACATGACAAAATTGCATTTTGTGTACAAAATAACGATACGGACATAGAGATAGATGAGGTCAAAGAATATCGATCTGCTAGATGGGTATCACCTCCGAAAGCTGTATGGCGTCTCTTTGGTTTTCCTATAAGCGAAATGACTCCTAGCGTTTATCGTCTTCAGCTACATCTTGAAGGTCAACAATTTGTTTCCTTTAAGAGCAACGCGGATATACATACAATTGTGAACAATCCGATGATCCAAAAAACAATGTTAACTGAATTCTTCTACATGAATAACACCGACGAAGATGCTAAAGAGCTCAACTTATTGTACAAAGAATTCCCTGAATACTTCGTCTGATCTTCCAGTGACAAATTTTGGGCACGTAGACAAAAACGTTGTGCTGTTGGCCGTATTGTGACATGTCATCCAACAGAAGGAGAACGATATTATCTTAGATTATTACTAATGCATGTGCGAGGACCGAAGTCATATAAGGATCTTTTGACAGTAAATGGAGAGCCTTGTAGTACTTTCAGAGAGTCCGTAGAAAAAAGAGGATTACTACACTGTGATAATAGCTTGATAGAGTGTATGTATGAGGCCGCAAGTTACCAAATGCCATATAGTTTAAGGCGTTTATTTGCTACATTATTGGTGTATTGTGGTCCCGCCAACCCCAGAAAATTATGGGAACAATTTGAAGAATCGATGATTGATGACTATAAAGTGTTACAAACTATTGAAAGAAGAGAAATTCGATATCAAGCTCTGAACCATATCAATGACATTTTACATTCTATGGGTCATGATGTAAATGAGTATGAACTTATTCCAGAAACTATCAGGCCTTCTACAGCAGCAAAAGAGGCAAAAGAGATTCATTTTGAAAGATCTATTATTGTTAGCGAAGATGACGTATTACTGCATTGGAAATTAAACAAAAATTAACTGATTGCATATAATGTGATTACTGAAAGGATATTTTCGAATAAACCAGGCGCATTTTTTTGTAGATGGTCCAGGAGGAACAGGGAAAACTTTTTTGTACCGTGCTTTATTAGCAACTGTACGATCCATGGGATATATAGCTTTGGCAACAACTACTTCTGGTGTTGCCGCTTTTATTCTCCCGGGAGGACGTACTGCTCATTCACGTTTCAAAATTCCTATTCACATCAATGAAAATGCCAGTTGTAACATTAGCAAAGAAAGCGCACTTGCAGGTTTAATCCGAGATGCAAAATTGATTGTATGGGATGAGATATCTATGGCCAAAAAAAGAATGTTGGAAGTTTTTGATCTACTCTTAAAAGATCTGATGGATACAAATGCATTATTTGGCGGAAAAGTTGTTGTTTTAGGAGGTGACTTCAGACAAACTTTCCTGTTGTGCGCTATGGAAAAAAAGAAGATTTCATCAACGGAAGTTTATTATATTCTAGCATTTGGAATGAACTTGAAAAATTAAAATTATTTGAGAATATGAGAGCAAAAACAGATCCTGCATTTTATGATTATTTGTTAAGAATTGGAAATGGACAAGAACGAGTCAATTCAGCAAGCAAGATTGAAATTCCAGATTCTTTGAATATTCCTTACACAACCGAAAAAGAATCTCTTGATAAACTATTCACAGCGACATTCAAACTTGGATTCGTTATGCTCTAATTCATCCTGTACAGATTCCCGTGTGATCTTGACAACAAAAAATGATTTCGTCGATGAAATTAATGACATGTGATGGATATAAATTATTCATATATTTTAATATAAAAATATAATATTTTAAATATAAAACATGACCAATTTATATCCTATTCTCGTGCTTTTCTAACAATTCGTGCAGGAAAAAGAATACATGGAAAAAGAGAAAAAGAAAGATCTACGGTTCAAGGAAGAAGGATGCATCCGTGACAACTTCATCTAAGACTTTATAAAATCAAGAGATACAAAAGTTATGGCAAATTCTCACCAAAATTTCATGACAAATTGCCATGTCAATTTCTCATCAAGGTCATATGATATATTAATATTATATTGCAATTTCTCACCAAGGCCTTGTAGGAATTTTCCTGTAAATAGCCATATGTTTTTAGAAGAAAGGGCATCCCTCTTTGTATCCAATTTTCTATCTAGTTTTTTTCTAAGTTTCTAAAGAGAAAGAGAAGAGTAATCTTGGTCTCTTCCTCTAATATTTCTCTTTGTAGTAAAAATATTCTTAGTCTTTTGAAAGTATTTTTTAGCTTTTCTTACTGCATAATGGAGTAATTTCTTTTTGTTGGGATAGTTGATGAAGCTTGATATAATTATAATACTATCTCAGTTTCAATACATTCTTGGCTTGAAACTCTATATACATTTCATATTGTGATGGAATGATGATTTTTT
>NW_017672295.1:191333-193619 GCF_001879085.1 Nicotiana attenuata
AATTGTATTAGCAATAAGCAATTATTCTTTAGAGAAATACATATCAACCTGAGATTTTATTGTAATGATATATCAAGTGAATTCAACGATTCCCAACTCTTTTTAAATATAAACTTTTCAGAAGAAATTTGTCTTAATTTATAATTTCAAACACACCCCTCATCAATTTGGTTCTCTCAAATAGTAGTCAAAATATTACAAGTCTGTAGCTTAGATTGTCCAATCTCTATGGGACAATATCATAAACTATACTAGAATTTGACTGTCACGACCCAATTCCCACCCGGTCGTGATGGCGCCTCTCGTGAAGACAAGGCAAGCCAACAGAACAATCAACACTGCTTTTGACAATTTCTTAGCACAACAGGTTTAAACCATAGATATTGATTAATCATAAGTGCGGAAATAAACGTAACATAACGGGGAAAAACCATCCCAAACTCAGCCCGATGATCGGGGTGTCACAAGTCACGAGCTACTACAGAGTTGGTGAAAATACTACAAGTCTGGAAATATAGTCTGAAGATGAATAAAATGTGCAGAAGATAAGGAAGAAAACGGGGCTGTGGACGTCGACAACTACCTCGTCTCTCCTAGTCCGCCTGGTCCGGAAGGAAATCAGCGCTCAGGTACGAACTCAGCTGTGCCTGTCTCTGCACACATGGTGCAGGAAGTAATGTGAGTACTCCGACCTAGTGAGTAATAAAATTGAATAACGACTGAGAACATAAAATTCCACAAGGGCACAAATAATGCTATCTCAAGCAGCAACATCAGAAAAAAAAAACAGTAGAAACCAGTGAAATATAGTAAGGAAATCCTTTGAAAACAGTTAAAAAAATCAATCATACTCAACTCGTAAGTCAGCCATTGTTACCTGACCAAACGCGTGTTACAGTGTCATTGTTACCTGACTGGTCAGTCATTGTTACCTGACTGGTCAGTCATTGTTACCACTGTTCAATATTTAATCACTCTAGATGGGTACCCGCGCTCACTGTGGGTGTGCAGACTCCGGAGCGGCTCCTACAGCCCAAGCGCTATCAACAAGGCCTGAAAGCCTGAATAGTATCAATACGAGGCCTGAAAGCCTCCTCGCCTCACTCGTCATGCCCTCACATAAGGCCCTCGGCCTCAATCAGTCCAGAAATAGTCAACAGCCCCTCGGGCAACAGTAAAGCAATGAGACTCAGCTCAAACAATAGTTCAAATATCAGTTTAAAACTCCAAGTTTGAGTAAATATGGCTGAGTTCAAGAAAACAGTGTAAATCACATGGACTGAGTTCAAATAATATTTCAAACAGTGAGGAAAACAGTGATGATAGTTCATAAAGAGTTCAAACAGTCGGCAATAAGCCCCAAATATGGCAATAATCCCAAATCATAGTGTAAACAACAAGTCATTGCTAATACGCGGTAAAATATTATCCGGACTGGACCAAGTCACAGTCCCCAATAGTAAATGACCCCGCGCTCGTCATGGAACGCGTGTCTCATCTCAACATAGCACCAAGTTGTGCAAATCCGAGGTTTCAAACCCTCAGAACATCATTTAAAATCATTACTCACCTCTAGCCGGTCAAAGTCTAGCTCGCTATGCCCTTTCCCCTCGAATCGCCCTCCTCGCGCGTCGAATCTGATCAAGACCACAAGAAATACATCACAATAGGCTAATGGGTCATAACCCAATCGAAAAGACTCGAAAAATATCAAAAATCACGAAGTTGGCAAAACCCGAGCCCCGGGCCCACTTCTCGAAAAATTACGAAATTCACATCTCCGGATTCCTCGTCTCGCCACGAGTCTATACATATCAAAATCATCAAAATCGGGGTCCATTTGACCCCTCAAATCCCTATTTTAAAAACTCTTAAATTCAAGTCCTAAACCACCATTTTTGACCTTTGATTCCTTGATTATTCAGTCCAAATTCATGTTTATACACCATAAAATCAAGCTCTAAGTCCAAGAGTTCATACCTGATAATAGCCCTCGAATCCCTCTTCAAAATCGCCTCAAAGCTCTCAAGGTTCGGAGTCCAAAATGCTACTCTTCCAAAAATTCGCGAGGAAGATGTTTTCACTTAACCTGCCAGTTATTTCCGCTTCTGGCGGATTAATTCCGCTTTTGCGCCTTCCGCTTATGCGATCAACGTCCGCTCCTGCGAACTTTCACTTAAGGCGACTTTCCGCTCTCTGCGGTCCAACTTCGCATCTGCGGGACCGCTTAAGCGACCCAAACGTCCCGCTTCTGCGGAACCTAGACATTGCTCATCTCTCTCTTGG
>NW_017672295.1:199190-202053 GCF_001879085.1 Nicotiana attenuata
AGGTACGAGGGAGACCACTCACAAAATCCATAGTAATCCTCTCCCATTTCCACTCCGGAATATCCATCCGCTGAAGTACACCACCGGGCCTCTGATGCTCATATTTGACCCGCTGACAGTTGAGACACCGAGCTACATAACTCACAATATCTTTCTTCATTCTCCTCCACCAGTAATGCTGCCTCAAATCCTGGTACATCTTTGCGGCACCCGGATGAATGGAATACCGGAGCTGTGGGCCTCCTCTAATATCAGCTCCCGAAGCCCATCCACATGGGGCACGCAAATCTGGCCCTGCATCCTCAACACGCCATCATCACCAATAGACACATCTCTAGCATCACCATGCTGGACCCTGTCCTTAAGGACAAGCAAATGTGGGTCATCATACTGGCGCTCTCTAATGCGGTCATACAAGGAAGACCGAGAAACCATACAAGACAACACCCGACTAGGCTCCGAAATATCTAGCCTCACCATCCGATTGGCCAAAGCTTGGACATCAACTGCAAAGGGCCTCTCCCCAACTGGAATGTATGCCAAACTACCCATACTGACCGCCTTTCGGCTCAAAGCATCGGCCACCACATTGGCCTTCCCCGGGTGATACAAAATGGTAATATCATAATCCTTGAGTAACTCAAGCCACCTCCGCTGCCTCAAATTAAGATCCTTCTGTTTGAACAAATGCTGAAGGCTGCGATGATCCGTATACACCTCACAAGATACGCCATATAAGTAGTGCCTCCAAATCTTCAAAGCATGAACTATAGCAGCTAACTCCAAATCATGTACAGGGTAGTTCTTCTCATGGGGCTTCAACTGACGAGAAGCATATGCAATAACTCTACCCTCCTGCATCAACACACATCCGATCCCAACTCTCGAAGCATCACAATACACAGTATAAGAACCTGAAGCTGATGGCAATACCAACACTGGAGCCGTGGTCAAAGCTGTTTTGAGCTTCTGAAAGCTCTCCTCACACTCATCAGACCACACAAATGGTGTACCCTTCTGAGTCAACTTGGTCAAGGGTGAAGCAGTAGATGAAAAACCCTGGACGAACCGGCGATAATAACTCGTCAAACCGAGGAAACTCCGAATCTCCGTGGCTGAGGATGGTCTAGGCCAACTCTGAACCGCCTCTATCTTCTTAGGATCAACTTGAATACCATCACTGGACACCACGTGCCCCAGGAAAGCTACAGAACCAAGCCAGAACTCACACTTGGAGAACTCACACTAGAAACTCATAGTGCCCATATCTCGTCCGGAAAGCAGTCTTCATAATATCTGAATCCCTAATCTTCAGTTGGTGATAGCCTGAACGGAGGTCAATCTTGGAGAATACCCTTGCCCCCTGGAGCTGGTCAAACAATTCATCAATACGGGGCAGGGGATACTTGTTCTTCACTGTCACCTTGTTCAATTGCCTGTATTCAATGCACATTCTCATTGTGCCATCCTTTTTCTTCACAAACAAGACCGGTGCACCCCACGGTGACACACTCGGACGAATGAACCCCTTAACCAAAAGCTCCTGAAGCTGATCCTTTAGTTCTTTCAACTCTGCTGGTGCCATGCGATATGGAGGAATAGAAATGGGCTGAGTGCCCGGTACCAGATCAATACCAAAATCAATGTCCCTGTCCGGCGGCATGCCCGGCAGGTCTGCTGGAAACACATCAGGGAAGTCCCTCACAACGGGCACATAATCAAGACTAGGAGTCTCAGCTCCAACATCTCTCACAAAAGCCAAATACGATAGACAACCCCTCCCAACCATCCGCTGGGCCTTTAGGAAAGAGATCACCCTGCTAAGAACATACTCAGTTATACCACGCCACTCAATCCTCGGAACACCCGGTATAGCCAACGTAACTGTCTTGGCATGACAGTCCAGAATAACATGGTACGGAGATAGCCAGTCCATACCCAGAATAACATCAAAATCTACCATGCCTAACAACAACAAGTCGACTCGGGTCTCTCGACCCCCAATAGTCACCAGACAAGATCGATATACATGATCCACAATAATAGTATCACCCACCGGGATAGATACATGCACAGGTAAAGCAAGACACCCACGGGTCGTACCCAGGTGATGAGCAAAATATGAAGACACATAGGAATAGGTAGAACCGGGATCAAATAAGACAGAGGCATCCCTGTGGCAGACTGAGATAGTACTTGTGATAACAGCATCTGATGCAATAGCGTCTCTCCTGTCTGGGAGAGCATAGAATCGCGCCTGGCCACCGCCCGATCGGCCTCCCCCTCTGGGGCGACCCCTAGCTGCCTGACTCTCACCCCTAGCTGGCGGGGCGGGTGCTGAAGAGGATGGGCCAAAAGACGAGGGCTGACCCCTCTGCTGAGACTGAATACCGCGATGCCGAGGATAATGCCTCCACATGTGCCCAACCTCCCCGCACTCATAACAGCTCCCGGGTGCTGGAGAATGGGACTGAAGGGAACCCCGCACATCAGAGTGACTGGCTGACGCACTCGGTCTGGAGGAACCCTGAACAGATGGAGCTCGTGATAAACCCTGAGCTGGAAGAGCGCTGAGAGATGGCTGGCTCTGCTGATAACCCTGATGACCTCGGCCGGAAGATGACCCACGATACTCAGAGCGAGCTGACTGAGGAGGCCTAAATGAATGACCTCTGCTCTGCTGGAACTGACCCCTAGACGAAGCACCACTGAAGCTACTAGAACCTCGAGGCCTCTTGGCCTCCCTCTCCTCTCTGTCCTGACGGCGAGCCATCTCAATATCACGAGCAATATCAACTGCATCCTCAAAGGAAATACCCAGAACTCTCTCTCGAGTCATCAGAACACGGAGGTGATAGTTAAG
>NW_017672296.1:0-45721 GCF_001879085.1 Nicotiana attenuata
TATATATATATATATATATATATATAAAAGCTACATTCGATATAATATTACCTAATACACTTATAATGAGTGCATAGTATAGCGTAAGTATATATATTATATATATAAGCTATATCCGATATAACATTACCTAATACACTTATACTTAGTGCATAGTATAGCGTGAGTATTTATATTATATATATATAAGCTACATTCGGTATAATATTACCTAATAAACTTATAATTAATGCATAGTATAGCGTAAGTATATATATTATATATATAAGCTACATTCGATATAATATTACCTAATACACTTATAATTAGTGCATAGTATAGCGTAAGTATATATATTACATATATATATAAGCTATATTCGATATAATATTACTAATACACTTATACTTAGTGCATAGTATAGCGTGAGTATATATATTATATATATATATATATAAGCTGCATTCGATATAATATTACCTAATACACTTATAATTAGTGCATAGTTTATATTATATATATATAAGCTACATTCGATATAACATTACCTAATACACTTATACTTAGTGCATAGTATAGCGTAAGTATATATATTATATATATATAAGCTACATTCGATATAATATTACCTAATACACTTATACTTAGTGCATAGTATAGCGTAAGTAATATATATATATATACACACACACGCACGCTTCGTAGTACTATTCATCCCTTGTATTACAAAAGTGTTAACGGCTAACATTTATATTATTTATTTAGTAAATACAAAAGTAATTTTTAATTTTGACCAATGGTGACCTAAATAGCGACCAACTTTGGTCGCTAAACATACATAATTTTAAATTAGCGACCCAAGTTGGACGCTAAATTTAAATTAGATTTATTTATCTTTCATACAATTTTTAAAATATTAACTGGGTCCCAGGTTAGCGACCAAAGTTAGTCTATATTGTACTGAGCGACCAACATTGGTCGCTAAAGTTGAATTATATTTATTTATATTTTATAATTTTTTTAAACAAAATTATAATTATTAAAATTTTATAACTGGGTCCCAAATTAGCGACCAAAGTTGGTCTCAAACTGTTTACTCTTTATATAGCGACCAACTTTGGTCGCTAATTGTAAATTTTATTTATTTATATTTTATTATTTTTTAAAAATAATATTAAAATTTAATAGGTGGGTCCCATGTAGCGACCAACGTTGGTCGCTAATCTGAGTAATTCTTTGACCAAGTAAGTCTGACCAGTCTGGTCAACAGTTTGACAAAATTTTCGACCAAGTGGCGACCAACGTTGGTCGCTAATTTATTTAAAATCATTATTTTATTATTTTCACCAGTTTAGCGACCAACTTTTGTCGCTTTTCTTAACAGACCAACTTTGATCGCTAAAGTTTGGTCGCTTTTTGCAGGAATTCTAGTAGTAGAAGTTAAGACGAAATCGCATTCGGGGGTCGAGGACCAAGTCTGGATGTCAAAAAGTAGAAAACAAAGAAACACTCTAAGACAACACTGCCGCGCCGCTAGGTGCGGCGCAATTGTGCAAATTGTGCTGTCTGTCAGAAATTTGCTCTGTGAAAATTCCCACAGGTGCGCCGCGCCCATACAAATTCTTAGAGTTATTTCATGTTTTGGCTTGGAAATGGTAGTTTTGTCCGGACCCACTTCTACACGATATAAATACACCAAAATATGTTTTTGAAGAGACTTTTAACCTACGAAATATTTGAGGAGCAACTAAGGCAAGAAGACACAAGAATTCATCAAGATTTCAACCAACAATTAGTGCAATACTGTCACGACCCAAAACTCAACATGTCGTAATGGCGCCTATTTCAAATAACTACGCATTTTGAATTGAAAACGTGATAAAATAAGTTTAATGGTGACAAATTCTAATAAATAACCAATAAGAATATACCGCGACTCAATACAAAATCCCCAAAATCTGGGTGTCACTAAGTACATGAGCTACTATAATGTCAACATAGTCAAATTGCTAATACAACCGTCTAGAAAGATAGAACAATGCTAAATATCTAAAAGAAGAAGAGTCGAGGTTAGCGAACGCCAAAGCAACTACCTCAAAAGTCTTCAAGAAGATGAAGCTCCAAATCTAGCGACCGCCGTGCCAAGAAGTACCTGGATCTGCACGCGAAGTACAAAGTGTAGTATGAGTACAACCGACCCAATATACTCAATAAGTAACAAGACTAACCTTGGGCTGAAAGCAGTGACGAGCTCAGAAAGGTACAGTCCAAATCTAGATAATAACAATATAGATATGATAGGAAAATGACAGCAATAACTCAAAGAGAAACTCATAATCAGTTTGTAGACAGATCGGAACTGTAGACATGCTTTCAAGTAACAGTTTGAGCTCAACAAAAATAAAATATGCTAAGTATGACTAGTATAAGGTGTGTTACATCTCGATATTTACATGTCAAATATGCATGCCAACTGTAATGCAACACAGCGATAAAGCCATATACTCATACTCTTGGAGTATTCAACCTCACTCAGCACGCTCAGTCACTCAGAACTCCACATCACTCAGTACTCCCAATCACTCATCACTCTAGATCACTCGGCACTCACACTCGGCACTCACACTCATCGGTATATCAGACTACAGAGGGGCGGATCCTGCCCAAGCTCTAATATAAGCCAATCATAGCATGAATAATAAAACTTGATTCGGCGTGCAACCCGATCCCATAAATATCACTCACAATCAGGCCATTGGCCTCACTCAGTTATCAATCTCTCCAGTCTCTCGGGCTCACAAAACTCAAGCGAATCATCCCAAATAATGATACATGATGTAACAATAAATGATAATAGAGATGGGGATATGATATGCAAGTGATGAATGTGACTGAGTAAATTACTGTAATTTAAGCAAATAACTCTACAACAGAAATGACCTATGTACCAGCATATAGCCTAAACATGATTTTTAACATGAATCACATTCTCTAACACATGGAAAATACATGAATAATATCAACATTTGATAACTACACAGTTCCACGAAATCAACCGAGTCATGATTACTACGGTGCACGCCTACACGCCCGTCACCTAGCATGTGTGTCACCTCAACACCAACCAAACAACACGTCATTCAGGGATTCATACCCTCGGTATCAAGATTAGAAGTGCTACTTACCTCAAACCGCGCAAATCCCTACTCCAACAAGTCCTTTATAACGTCCCAACCCGTCGTATCAGGTATTACCGCCCTGTTTTCCTCATTTATTGCTTCTTCATGTTTCATTATCAGCAACGAGTGAGTTATAGTTGAATTGAATTGGTTTGGATAGGAAATGAGACACTTAGTCTCTTTAAGGAAGGCTTAAGTTGAAAAGGTCAACCGGACGTTGAATTATGAGTTAGAAGGCTCGGATGTGATTTTCGGTGATTCAGTTAGCTTCGGGGGATGATTTGTGACTTGGGAGTGCGATCGGAATTGATTTTGGAGGCCCGGTGTAGAATTAGGCTTGAATTGGCGAGGTTAGTATTTTGGCGAATTCCGGTGGATGGGTGAGAATTTGATCCAAGGGTCGGAATGGAATTCCGAGAGTTGTTGTAGCTTCGTTAAGTGATTTTGGATATGTGTGCAAATTTTCAGGTCATTCGGACATCGTTTGGTCGGGTTTTTGATCGAAAGTGCATTTCGGAAATTCTTGAAGAAATTAGGCTTGAATCCGATGTGAATTGATGATTTTAGTGTTGTTAGGTGTGTTTTGATGATTGGAGCAGGTTCGTATGATGTTTTAAGACATGTTGGTGCTTTTGGTTGAGGTCCCGGGGGCCTCGGGGTGATTTCGGATGGCTATCGGGATGAAATTCAAGTTGAGGAAATGGCAGATTTTGCTGGTATCTGGTATGTTCGCTTCTGCGGAAATGGACCGCATAAGCGGTTCCGCAGAAGCGTAATCTTGGTCGCAAAAGCGGTCTGGAGTGGAGTTGGGCAGTTCCGCAGAAGCGGAACACTTTTCGCTTAAGCGAGTCCGCAGAAGCGGACAAGCGGTCGCAGAAGCGCGTTTGGCCAGAAGGTGAGCTTCCGCAGAAACGGAAATTTGTGTCGCAGAAGCGGCCCTTCAGTTTTAATGAAATTCCGCAGAAGCGGTTGCGCGGAAGCGGGCGTGGGGACCGCAGAAGCGGAAACCCCTGAAACCAGTAAGAGTCTTATATTCATTTTGTTCCGCGAGGGTTATGTTATTTCCACCATTTTTAAGCGAGCTTGGGAGCTATTGGACGAAATTGAAGGGGGATTTCGACTAGGTGTGATTGGAGGTAAGTCCCTTGGCCTAAATACATGGAACTTTGATAGATTTAACATGGAAATTGGTTGAAATTCTTCAGAAAAAAAAGGGGTAAAGCTAGGGCTTGAGTTTTTGATAATTTAAATTGGGATTTGATAGGTCATTTGAGCTCGGATTTGGGAGTTCTTGGTATGTATGAACTCGTGGCAAGACGAGGAATCGGGTAATGTGAGTTTTGTAATTTTTCGAGAAGCGGGCCCGGGGCTCGGGTTTTGCTAGTTTCGAGATTCTTGCTAATTTTCGATTGTTTTCGATTGGGTATTGTTCCCGTAGCATATTGTGATGTATTCGCTCTGATTTTGGTTAGATTCGACGCGCGTGGAGGCCGATTCAAGGGGCAAGGGCGTCGCGAGCTTGGGATTTCACCGGTTCGAGGTGAGTAATACTTGTAAATGATATCCTGAGGGTTTGAAACCCCGGATTTGCACATCATAGTGCGTATTGTGGTGACTTGCACGCCAGGTATAGCGTGGGGTAGAGCACCGTTGGGGATTATGACTTAGTCCGTCCCGGTTGTTGGTTTTATTGCGTAATTGGTTGAAACTACTTGTTATTATCATTATTTGGTTTGATTGATATATTTGGGCTTCGTGCCAATTGTTTGAATCCTTCAGGGATTGATATCACTGTTTTTGCATTACTTTGCATATATTTTATCGCAGTCCAAGGTTTAAAATACTGTTTCACAAACTCAGCTATCTTTCTAAGATTTGAAAACCTAAATGATATCTTACTGACGTTTTGAGTTGAGACTGTTATTTTACTATTGCCCAAGGGCTTATGTGCATTTCTGGACTGAGGATGGATCGGGCTGCGCGCCGCAGCGGCGTGAATATTGATATTGCCTTGGGCTGTAGGAGGCCCCTCCGGAGTCTGAACCCCCACAGTGAGCGCGGGTACCCAAATGGATCGGGCTGCGCGCCGCAGCGGTCATATGCATTGCATGGCATTCATGCATTGGTTCCTGTTTTGACTACGTGTCATGACATTTAGCACTCTCATATCATGTGGCAATCCCATGCTATTGCTTGTACTGTTTACCAGACGCCCTGGTGTTAACTGTTTGTGGAGTGCTGTGCCCGAGGGGCTGTCTTATGTGCGGACTTGCACTATCTGATTACGCGTTCATTTGCTTGACTGTTGGAAAAGGATGTTTTCAAAAGAGGTTTTAAACTGAGCCAGATATTTTCTAAAGGATTTTCACGGTTTTACTGTTTTCTCAAAGAGTGGTACTGTCCTATATAGCATGATGGATTGCTCTTACGTGATTTCTTGCCTCTCAGTTATTATTTACTCTTATTACTCACTGAGTTGGAAGTACTCACTTTACTCCCTGCACCTCGCGTGCAGTTGCAGGTATTGTTCACCCGGTAGCGGGTTATTAGCTGATTGAAGGTATGGCTATTGTAGTTGAGTAAGGTGACCGCCAGCATTCGCGGCACCGGATGTTGTCTTTTTATTTCCAGGATTTTTTTTTCTTATATATTATTATTGGCCCTGTAGTTGTGTTCAGGTTTCTTTAGATGCTCGTGACTTGTGACACCCCGGTCGGGTTGTGTTGGGTTGTACATACTGGTTATTATTGTCGTTAAGCTATATTTATCTATACATTTATGTTTAATAATTGTTAAAGAAACGGATTGGGTTAGTTGGCTGGCCTTGTCTTCACGAGAGGCGCCATCACGACCGGGTATGGAAATTGGGTCGTGACATCCTTGCCTCGCGCATCGGCCTCCGAATGACTCGAGTCTAGCAAACAACTTAATACAATCAATACAAGCTATAGGAATCGATTCTGTATGATAAAGTTGGGCTCTTTAGCAAAAGTCAAAAAGCCAACCCAAAAGTTAACTTCGAGCCCATGTCTCGAAATCTCACAAAATTTATAAAATCCGAATACACATTCATTAATGAGTCCATCCATATAAGAATTAACTAATTTCGACCTCAAACTGCCACTCAAATCTCCAAATATTACTCTCCAATACATGGGTCAAAAATCCTCAATCTTCACCTCAAAAACACCAAATCTATGGGGGAAATTCAATGGGTATTCAATATTAATGAATAAAAATGATCAAAAGTGGCTTACCTCTTGAAATCTAGTGAAACCCCCTCTCAAAAATCGCTACTATCCGAGCTCCCAATGTCAAAAAATGAAGAAATAACTCTAACCCTTCGACTTTATGAATCTGCCAGTGGTTCCGCTTCTGCAGTACCACTTTTGCAATTAAAAATTCCGTATCTACGGGAAAACACTCAACCCCTGACTTGCCGCTTCTACGGCCAAATGCTCGCATCTGTGATATCACACTTGCGGTTCCCCATCCGCACCTGCGCGCCCAGGCCAACATCCAAAACTCCGCACCTGCGACCAACTTTTCGCTTCTGCGGACTCGCAGATGCGTTCTTCTTCGCGCCTGTTGCACTCCCCTGGCCAGACTGAGCTCCGCTTCTGCGCCACTCCAGCCGCACCTGCAATGTCGCACCTGCGGTCTATCCCACTGCAGGTGCGATCACACCATAAGATCAACAATCTCAGCAATGCTTCCAATCCAACTTTGATCAGTTAACCATCCGATATCCACCTGAGGACCCCTGGACCTCAACCAAACATACCAACAAGTCCTAAAACATGATACGAACTTAGTTGAGGCCTCAAATCATGCCAAACAACATAAAAAATACGAATCGCACCCCAATTCAAGCCTTATGACACTAATGGATTTCCAACTTCTACAATCGATGCCGAAACCGATCAACCAACTCCGATTGACTCAAATTTTGCACACAAATCATAAATGACACAATGGACCTATTCCAACCTTCGAAATCAAAATTCGAGCCTGGTAACCACAAATTCAACTCTCGGTCAAACCTCTCAACTTTTCAAACTTCAACTTTTCCAACTTTATCAATTCAAGCCAAAATCACCATACGGAGCTGTCGGAACCATCAAAAATCCATTCCGGAGTCATTTACACATTAATGAATATCCGGTCAACTCTTCCAACTTAGACTTTTAACCTTGGGACTAAGTTTCCCAATCCATTCCGAACCATCCCCAAAAGCAAACCAACCACCCCCAAGTCACATAACAACAAATGAGCATAGAATAAGCAATAAATGGGAAAACGGGGCTATAATACTCAAAACGACCGACTGGGTCATACAAATACAGGAGTTTGTATCGAATCATTAGCATTGATATTTTCTATATTTTTTTAAACCATATTCGATTCCTGACAATTGTTTGAATTAATTTATGGAGCTTTAAATCATATTGTGAAGTTATTTATTATTTTGCTTAATCGAAAGAGGAGGTTTATATTGAATTTCTTTACATCTTATACTCTAGTTTAAATTTGTGATTCAGCTAGGTAATCGAAAGATCCTCTTGAATTATTAATCGAACTAGAAAATAGGAAAATATTCGTGAAAAGTTACCCTTTAGACTATAACCATCATTTTATTCATAGCAATTGTTCACCGTGCTTCAATTGGATTGATTATTGAAACTAACGTTAAATCGAAAGAGGAACATTAACTTCAAGTGTAATCTGATTATCTGTTGAATTCGTGAGAATCAATAGTATTGTAGAGTGAACTAATTCAAGAATTGGATCCCGAGTCATTTATCCTACACTTGTCTAGTCAATTACCCTTATTCTCTCATTGATATTTTTTTATTGCTCAATTGTTGTCTTTCGTGGTCAATTGACAATTGTTTAATTTTTAATAGTTAATTGTAGTTGATAATTATTTAATCAAGTGTTAATATTTTTGGATAGTAACTAATTATAGATTATTCGAACATTGTTTAAATTTTATTCCTATGGAGACGATAATTTTACTATACTATCTTTGGCAAGCAAATATTAATTTTGTGTTGTGTTTTGTGCTCGCCATTTATAACTTCTAGGGATTTCTTAGTTCTTTTGTTGCAAAGCCTACTACTGATAGTCTTAAGAAAGTCTTACATCAGTTGGCACTACCCACTATCAACCAGAGATAACTAAAAAAATATTAGATTTTCTCATTTTCCCCCTATTGTCTAAATGTAACATGTATGCACTGGCATGACTTTTAAGCAGTTCTCTTGAAATATTGTGACGACCCGGCCCGTCGTCACGTGAGTTACCGCCCCGTTTCCCCCTCATATTATGTTTCTCTATGCTTCTTTATCAGTATTTGAGGTGATCGAGTAGAATTGGACTGGTTTTAGATGGAAATGAGACACTTAGTCTCTTTAAGGAGAGTTTGGTTTAGAATAGTCAACCGGATGTTGACTTGTGAGTTAGAGGGCTCGGAATGGGTTTCTGACGATTCGGTTAGCTTCGGGGGATGATTTGTGACTTAGGAGTGCGATCGGAATTAAATTTGGAGGTCCGGTGTGGAATTAGGCCTGAATTGGCGAAGTTTGAATTTTGGCGAATTTCGGTTGATAGGTGAGATTTTGATCCGAGGGTCGGAATGGAGTTCCGAGAGTTGCAGTAGCTCCGTTAGGTGATTTGGATATGTGTGCAAAGTTTCAGGCCATTCGGAGGTGGTTAGGTCGGGTTTTTGATCGAATGTGCAATTCAGAAGTTTTTAAGAAACTTAGGCTTTGATTTGAGGATAATTGAGGATTTTGATGTTAACAATAGTGTTTTGATGGTTCGAGCGAGTTTGAATAAGGTAATAGATCGTGTATGTTCTTTTGGTTGAGGTCCCGGGGGCCTCGGGGTGAATTCGGGTGGTTAAACGGAGAATTCGGAGTTTGTTGCATGTTTGAAGTTTGCTGGTTCTGTAATTTCCGCATCTGCGGAAAAGGGACCGCATAAGCGGTTCCACAGATGCGGCGTATTGGTCGCAGAAGCGGTCCTTGAGGGACCAGGGTTTTCCGCAGAAGCGGACGTGGATCCGCAAATGCGGCGACCGCAGAAGCGGTTCTAGACCGCATAAGCGGTCCGGGGGAATTTAAGTGAGATCGCAGAAGCGATCGTTTGGTCGCATACGCGGTGACCGCAGGTGCGGCATATTAACCGCAGAAGCGGAAAAACGGTCTGGGTTTAAGTGAACAGTGGTTCACGAATTTGAAAGAGAAGAAAAATATTTTGGACTTCGGCTTAGGCGGTTTCTTGGGCGATTTTGAAGAGAATTCGAAGGGGCTTCATCAGGTATGAACTATTGGACTCAGATTATGTTTATATAGTGTAAAATCATGGATTGAACACTGAAATTTAAGGGATTAAATGCTAAAAATGGAGGTTAGGGCTTGAAACTTAAGAGAGCTTAAATTGATGATTTGAGGAGTCAAATGGACTCTGATTCTTGTGAGTTTTATATGTATAGACTCGTGGCGAGATAAGGATCGTTTTGATGTAAAGTTTTCTGGATTTCGAGAAGTGGGCCCGGGGCTCGGGTTTTGCTAATTTCGCGATTTTTGATATTTTTCGAGTCTTTTCGATTGGGTTATGTTTCTTTGGCACATTGTAACGTATTCTTTGTGGTTTTGGCCAGATTCGACGCGCGAGGAGGTCGATTCGAGAGGAAAGGGCATTGCGAGCTAGTCTTCGGCCGGCTAGAGGTGAGTAATAGATGTAAATGATGACCTGAGGGTTTGAAACCCCGGTGTATCACACAGTGACGCTATATTGAGGCGAGACACACACTCCATGACGAGTGCGGGGTCGATTGTGAGTGGGGATTGTGGCTTAGTCCGCCCCGAACGGTGTCCAAGCTGTGCTTTGGACTATAGATTAATTTGTAAACATCCTACTTGGATTGTTATGATATATTTGGGTTGTGTGCCGGCTATTTGAATCCCTTGGGGATTATTATCACTGCTTCCATGATATTCACCATGCTATATGATTTCAGTCCTGAGTTTTAAACACTGTTTCGAAATACTTAGTCACCTTCCAAAGGTTTTAAAGACTTAAACGATAATTTCCTAATAATTGGAACTGAGAATTAAAATCTAACTTTGCTGTATAACTCACATGCATATTCTGGACTGAGTGTGGATCGGGCTGCACGCCGCAGCGATGTCACGATGATATTGCGCTTGGGCTGTAGGAGCCCCTCCGGAGTCTGAACCCCCACAGTGAGCGCGGGTACCCAAATGGATCGGGCTGTACGTCACAGCGGTCATGTGCATTGCATTGCATTCATGCTTTGATGTTATCTGATTTATTTGATTCTGTTTTGTTGCCATTTCACCGTTAATTATGCTAAATTGTTAGTTTTAGCTTTACATTATGGTATTTTCGAGATTTCTTACTTTCAGCCATTATATATGTCTATTACCACTGAGTTGGAAGTACTCACTTTACTCCCTGCACCATGTGTGCAGATTCAGGAGCATCGGGAGCTTAGTCGAGCTGTTTGCTGTTTCCAGAGCTTCAGGAGTTGTCGAGGTAGCTGCCTGACGTCCGCAGAACCCGACTCCTCCCCTTATCCCTTTTATCTTTTCGCATTCTAGAACTCTGAGGATTTGCTACTCTGTTATCTTAGAGGCTCTAGACTCATGACCCCAGGTCTTTGGGAGATGTTGGTTATGTCAGTATTTCATACTGTTTCTATTTAAATTATTCGGTTAATAGACTTGACAAACTCCTAAATTCACATTGTTACTCGGTAATAGGATTTGTGATTGGGAGGTGAGTAATGATTGGTCGGGCTTGCCTAGCAATTGTGTTGGGCGCCATCACGACCGGGATTGGGGTCGTGACAAATATGTCACACGCTTCGTCAATTTGGGATTCAAAGAGATGAATACAAAATTGGAAAACATGTGTTGGGGAATTTTCAATTTGACTCGTAAGAAGAAACATGTCCGTAGGAATATATATCGATCACTTTCTTCTTCTCCTTGTACGTGTGGGTGTGTTTCGCACCTAGAAAAATTTTCCGGTGACATTTGGCCACGCCCCAGCACGCGAGTCACCACCCAAGCAGATTTCCAAACATCTTGTACAGCTTTGGTGGTCGCCCCTTCAAATCGGCTTGACCCACCCAATTTCCAATCATTTCTGACGTGTTTTAGCATTCCAACGAGATTTTTTCGGCGATCCTAGGAGAGGCAGCAGTGTGTGGCCTAAAACACAGGTCGACAACGTCTCGGTACCCAGGTTCTATCGTTCTTGCCCTAAAATCTTCTAGTTTTTTTGGTTGGTAGTTCGTGCTTGTCCGCACATATATTTGTTCCTTGAAATTTTGTTGATTTCCCTACATTAGTCAAATTAATTGCTTTAGTATAGAACAATACCTGCCTAATTATTTTTGGCTGCCTATTCTTGCCTGTGATTACCTGTTCATTTTTGTACTCTTGTCTTGATTCTAGACTTTAGTTTTAGTTATTTCACTTTTCTTTGAACTCTTTGCTTGCTTGATATTCCGATAGTGGCAGTGGTTAATAATGGGAGAGCAAGGTCATGTCCTCGGGTGGGGTGGGGGTGGGGGCAAGGGGATAAGGGTGACACTAGGTTGAGATTAGAGTCCTGAAACATAGGAACATTGATAGGGAAGTCCAATGAGTTAGTGAAGATTCTCAAGAAGAGTAAGATCAATATAGTGTGTGTTCCGGAGACTAGATGGGTGGGCTCTAAGGCTCGGGATATAGACGATTTTAATCTGTGGTACTCAGTAGGCGCGACGGGTAAGAATAGGGTAGGCATTTTGGTTAATGGGGAACTCAGGGAGCTAGTGGTAGATGTTAGGCGGGTGAACGACCGGCTGATGGCTATTAAGCTTGTTGTTGGAGGGTTGACTGTTTACATTATTAGTGCTTATGTGCTTCAAGATGGCTTGGGCGAGGAGGCTAAAAGATACTTCTAAGAGGAGTTGGATGAGGTTGTGCGAGGCGTTCCACTCACTAACAAACTTTTCATAGGTGGGGATTTCAATGGTCATATTGGGGCGTCGTCTAAGGGTTAGACGAAGTTCAAGCAGTTTCGGTTTGGGAGTTAGAAATTAAGGAGGAACCTCGCTGTTGGATTTCGTTAAAGCCTTCGATTTGGTTGTATCTAAGTCGCGTTTTCAGAAGAAGGAGGAGCACTTGATCACCCTCTAAAGTACGGTGGCCAAGACCTGGATTGATTACCTTCTCCTTAGACGGTGTGATAGAGGCCTATGCTCGGATTGCAAGGATATTCCGAGCAAGAACATCGTGACCCAACATAGGCTCTTGGTTATGGACTTAGAGATTAAGAGGCGGAAGAGTAAGAGGGTAGTGTATGGCTTACCTGAGATTAAGTGGGGAGCCTTGACTAAGGATTTATCTCTACGATTAGGGGAGAAGCTGTAGGGTATGGGGGCCTGGAGGATTAGTGGGGAAGCGAGTAGTATGTAGACATCGATAAAGAATTGTATTCTGGAGGCTGCTAGAGAGGTGTTAGGGGTTTCGAAGGGACACCCTAGTGCTCACAAAGGGTACTGGCGGTGGAATGCTAAAAAAAGTTGCGTATTTGAAATTAGTGGAGAGCAAAGACGAGGAGGAAATGAGAACGAATACGGAAGAGTATAAGAAGGCTAAAAAAGAGGCGAAGTTAGCTGTTATGGAGGCCAAGACTACAACGTTTAGTTGATTATATGATGAATTTGGGGCCAAAGGCGGGGACAATAAGTTATACAAGCTAGACAATGTATGAGAGAGGAAGGCACGTGACCTAGACCAAGTGAAGTGCATTAAGATGAGGATGACAACGTATTGGTAGATGACACACATATTAGAAGAAGATGGTAGACGTACTTCCATAGACTCTTGAACGAAGAGGGGGATAAGTGCATTATGCTGGGGGACTTGGAGCACTCCGAGAGTTGTCTAGATTTTATATATTGCAGGTGTATTAAGGTTGAAGAGGTTATAGGATCTATGCGTAAGATGAGTATGGGAAAAGCAATCGGGCCAGATGAGAATAAGGGTAGGTTTGGAGTGGCGTACTAGGTTATTTAATGTTATTTTTAGGACGACGAAGATGTCCGAAGAATGGAGGTGAAGTGCGATAGTTCCAGTGTATAAGAATAAGGGTGATAACCAAACTACAACATCTATAGGGGTATCAAGCTATTAAGCCACACGATGAAAATATGGGAGAGGGTGGTAGAAGTAAGAGTGAGGAGAAGTGTATCTATCTCTGAGAACAGTTCGGATTTATGCCGGAGCGATCGACCACTGAAGACATTCACCTTATTAGGAGGCTGGTAGAGCAGTATCGCGATAGGACAGAGAGACTTGCACATGGTATTCATTGACCTAGAGAAAGCCTAGGACAAAGTCCTGGGGTAGGTGCTGTGGAGAAGTTTGGAGGTTAGAGGTGTCCATGTAGCTTATAATAGGGTGATTTAGGATATATATGATGGTGCTATGACCCGGTTTAGGACGGTGAAAGGTAACTCGAAACATTTCCCAGTTGTGATGGGTTTGCATTAGGGATCCGCCCTTAGGCCATTTTTATTTGCCTTAGCGATGGATGTTCTAATGCGGCACATTCAAGGGTAGGTTCCATGGTGCATGTTATTCGCAGATGATAGCATACTTAGACCCTCGTGGTCCAGCCCTTCCCCGGACCTTGTTCATAGCGGGAGCTTAGTACACCGGACTGCCTTTTTTTGATATAGTACTGATTGACGAGACGCGAGCCGGTGTCAATGTGAGGCTGGAGGTCTGGAGATGAACCTTGGAATCAAAAGGTTTCGAGTTGAGCAAGACTAAAACAGAGTACTTGGAATGTAAGTTCAGTTGCAGACTCAGTAAGAGGGCGTGAAAATGGGGCTAGATTCACGAATAATTTCCAAGAAAGGGAGTTTCAAGTACCTCAGATCTATAATTTCTAGTAACAGTGAGATAGACGATGATGTCACACATCAGATTGGAGAGGGGTGGATGAAATGGAAGCTCGATTCCGGGGTTTTTTGTGATAAGAAGGTACCACCAAGACTCAAAGGCAAGATTTATAGAGTAGTGGTTAGACCAACTATGTTGTATGGTGCAGAGTGTTGGCCGGTCAAGAACGCCCATTTACATCAGATAAAAGTAGCAGAAATGAGGATGCTGAGATAGATGTGTGGGAATATTAGGAGAGATAATATTAGGATGAAGTTATTCGAGGCAAGGTGGGAGTGGCCCCCGGGGAGGATAAGATGCGGGAAGCTAGGGTGAGATGGTACGGACATGTGAAGAGGAGGAGTATAGATGCCCCGGCGAGGATGTGCGAGAGGTTGGCCATGGTGGGATGGAGGAGAGGTAGAGGTAGACCTAGGAAGTACTGGGTAGAGGTGATTAGGCATGACATGGTGCACCTTCAGCTCGCTGAGAACATAACCCTTGATAGGAGGATGTGGAGGTTTGGAATTAAGGTAGAAGGTTAGTAGTTAGGCGGGAGTGTCTCAATTTCATGTCGGTCGCATTAGTATTACTCTTTTATTTTCATACATTCATATCCGTAGGTTTCTTTTACCTTATGTTGATCATCTCGCTTCGATTATTCTATCACCTTGTCTCCCTATCACATTATCTTGTCGATGTTATTAAGTGTTGTGTCTACTTCTTTTACTTTTATCTTGAGCCAGGGGTCTATCAGAAACAACCTCTTTACCTTCACAAGATAGAGTAAGGTCTGTGTACACTCTACCCCAGACCTTACTCTGTGGGATTACACTAGATTTGTTGTTGATTATATTTTAAGTTCAGTTTGTAGTTTCAGTTTGCTCTAATTATTTTTTATAAGGGAAACTAAGAGGATATTTGGCACATACATATTTTTTTTAATGAAAAGTAATACTTATTCACCTTGAGCTCGGGCTCGGGCTCAGCACGAGTTGGCTCTTAACTAGTTCAGATTGGAATTTACACATTCTAACTATGTAAAGTTCTTGAATAATTGGAAGAAAATAAAAATTATTTAACTCTCCATTAGTAATAGTGTCATATCTTTTAAATGTATTTAGTACAGTTTTTTAACAACAATACACGACACGATAAAAAATGTTATTGATATATATAAACGTGTAATAGTATAAAACTATTATTTTTATAGTACATGTCTGTGAATTACTTTCATAGTGGACATGTACAACTAAAAGGTATGAATACGTGAAAGTTATCAATTTCATATAATTTTTTTGCCTTACGTACGAAATAGTCAATTATGTATCAAGCATGTTAACTAAAACAAAAATGACAATATATACCGTCAAATCAAGTGGGATTTGAGGAAGATAGTGTGTATGTAGATCTTAATCTTACATGTTGTTTTCGATAGACTTGTATAGGTCGAAATCAACCACGAAACATTTAGGGCGAGAAAGTATTGAGAGAAGAATTGGTCGAGGACGAGGACCGCGGAAAGAGTTGTAACGACTAGTTTTTAGAGTAGGAGAATAGAGGGAATATTCTATATTCTCTGCACATGTACTATTAGGGTTTACTAGGGATATATCCCATATAAAGAGGGAAAAAAATACAAACATTATCTTTTCATCTAGATTCCTATTGATATTATTCCATACTTTTTAATTCAGATCCGAGAATAGTTCGAACATCCTAGGATTTATCTATCACTCATCATTGTCAGGAGGAACAATCATCTAATTTATTCTTTATTGGGTGAATCACTCCTCTTATTTACTTAAATGTCATTTATTTTTATTTATTGTTAGTTACCTCTCCATTATTGTTGATACCTTTTAGAATATTTAATGCTTGTTATTGCTAGTCTCCCACCAGATTTGTTCAAGGATTAGTTACATTTTCAGAACTTACATTTAGAAATATTATTATTAACAAAGTTTAACCCATTATTATATAAATACAATAGATTCGAGAATTGTTCAAACATCATAAGATTTATCTATCACTCATCATTGTCAGGAGGAACAATCATCTAATTCATTCTTTATTGGGTGAATCACTCCTCTTATTTACTTAAATGTCATTTATTATTATTTATTGCTAGTTACCCCTCCATTATTGATGATACCATATAGAATATTTAATGATTGTTATTGCCAATCTCCCACCAGATCTGTTCAAGGATTAGTTACATTTTCAGAACATACATTTAGAGATATTATTATTAACTAAGTTTAACCCACTATTATATAAATACAATAGATTCGGGAATAGTTCAGACATCCTAAGATTTATCTATCACTCATCAATGTCAGGAGGAACAATCATCTAATTCATTCTTTATTGGGTGAATCACTCCTCTTATTTACTTAAATGTCATTTATTGCTAGTTACCCCTCCATTATTGCTGATACCTTTTAGAACATTTAATGCTTGTTACTGCCAATCTCCCACTAGATCTGTTCAAGGATTAGTTATATTTTCAAAACATACATTTAGAGATATTATTATTAACTAAGTTTAACCCATTATTATATAAATACAATAGTTTAGCCGAAAGTCATACTTTTTGGTCAAACAATTTGGTGTCGTCTGTGGGGATTTCTTAGTTAAATTTTTAGTTTCCTCTAGATCTATAACTAAAACGGATCGCTAAAAAATGGCAAGAACAAGACCTTCTTTCTTTGTTTGCACAGATCCAATATGGCGGGTAACAAAGAAGAAAGGACGAGAATAATAAGTGACCTCCCAACCAACCTCATGAATGCCATCAATGAGTTTTGAAGCGGTGGACAAAGACACAACGACCAACGCCTCTCCTAGGCGAGGTGGGTCACCCCTCCTCACTGTAGCATCACAAAATCTCTTGGTAAGGGAGCCTCCACATCCGTGGTGGAGGAGACGCCACCAACTGTAAAAAAGCTTCTTGAGGCTTGGCTAACTGATACGCTAACCAGCGTCCTCCGTAAGCCTGTCCGGGACACAGCTACAGAAAATGCTACGACTTGCGTTACACAAACAGCATACGAGCAGCACAACCAATTCTCTTCAATTACAGGTATTACTCATAATTTCATTGATAGTGCAGGTGACGACGCTCTCACAGCCGTCCTGAAAAGGATGGAGGAAACGGAGAATGAGAACAAGACACTCCTTGATGAAATAAGAGAAATGAGAACAAGACACTCCTTGATGAAATAAGAGAACACCAAGAAAGGGTCGATAAGATACCGGGTGCCCCTAAGCTCTTACCAAAGAGAGATGTCGGCCGGTTCATCTAGCAGCCGTATAGTGACGATGTAACGACACAACCGGTCGTTTTGAGCTCTAGCACGTCATTCAGCAGTCTGAGGCCATAAACAGCTTCATTTCGGGTATTATGACTTGTACGCGTGGTCGGAATTAAGTTTCGGGAAGTTCAGAGTTGATTTGGAAAGAGAATTCTCATTTCGGAAGCCTTAAGTTGAAAGAATTAACTAGGATTAGAATTTTGCATAAACGACCTCGGAATAGGGATCTGAAGGTTCCAGCAGGTTCGTATGATGATTTCGGACTTGGGCGTATGCCCGGATTGAGTTTTGGATGACCCGGGAGCGTTTTGGCGCCTATTATGAAAAGTAGCATTTTGAAAGAAATTTCATAAGTTTGGGTTGAAGTGCATTTCAGTGATATCGATGTCCGTTTGGGATTATGAGTCTGGGAGCTGCTCCGTATGGTGATTCTGGAGTTGGGAGCGCGATCGGAAGTGAATTCGGAGGTCCGTAGGTCATTTTGGAGTCATTTGGCTACAGATAGAAATTCGAAGGTTTTTGAGAAGTTTGACCGGAAGTTGACTTTTTGATATCGGGGTCGGAATCCGATTCTGGAAGTTACAGTAGGTCTGTAATGTCCAATATGACTTGAGTGCAAAATTTGAGGTCAATCGGACGTGATTTGGCGGGTTTCGGCATCGAATGTAGAAGTTTGAAATTTCAAAGTTCATTAATCATGGATTGGAGTGCGATTCATGGTTCTAGCGTTGTTTGATGTGATTTGAGGCTTTGTGCAAGTCCGTGTCATGTTTTTAGACTTGTACGAGTGTTTGGTTTGGAGCCCCGGGGGCTCGGGTGAGATTCGAGATAGCTTCGGAGTAATTTGCTAAGAAACATGATTGCTGGTACTGGTATGATCGCATTTGCGATGCTTGGGTCGCAAATGCGACCTCGCATTTGCGAGGTCCCGTTCGCATTTGCGAGCCTGGGCGCTAGGGGGAAAGTTCGCAATTGCGAAATGGGGGATGGGAATTTGCGAGGCTGTGATCTTCGCAAATGCGAAGATTTTTGTTGCAAATGCGACAAGGGCAGGGGCAGGCTAGGCTTCGCATTTGCGAAGCTTTTGTCGCAAATGCGACATCGCAATTGCGAGCCTGGAGTCGCAAATGCGACTTCTGCGCCTGGAGCTGTGGCTTTTTATTCCGAGACTTAGCCCATTTCCCACTTGGCCTTAGGCGATTTTTGAGAGCATTTGAGGAGGGATTTCATCATCATCAAAGAGGTAAGTAATTTCTACACATCATAAGTTAAATACATGGATATGGGTAGATTTAACATGTGAAGATTAAGGAAAATCTAGGGTTTTAGATGAAAAACCTAGAATTTGGTAAAAACAAGATTTAACCACGAAAATTGTTAGGGAATGGAGTAAAAATCATATAATCTTGATCCTTATGTTATGGGTCAACTTTATCTTCGAAAAATTTCAGATTCCGGGCACGTGGGCCCGAGGGTGTTTTTGTCAACTTTTCGATCGGGGTTGGGAATTGCTATAAACTGGATTGTAATGAGTAATTGAGCATGTATTAATGGATTTGTATAATCATTGGCTAGTTTTGGAGCGTTGTGTGTCGATTCGTGTCTTCGGAAGGGCGTGGAATGCCGGTTATGGATCTTCGGAGCGAGGTGAGTCTCCTTTCTAACCTTGTAAGAGGGAATTGTCCCCATAGGTGAAATAATTGATTATGTGCTCCTATTTATGGGGGTTACGTACGCATGAGGTGACGAGAGTCCGTGCGTAGCTGCTATTATGCTATTGTCCGGGTATTTAGGACCCAAAAGCATGCTATACTTGGACTATTTACGAACCTATTGATAGCTTGAACTGCTTAAATCACATCGAATTAATAAATGAACTTTTAAAAGGGTTTAAACTTCATTTTCCTAAATTATTAAAGAGAATTGGCTTTTCTTTGGATAATTGCTCCATGTTCACTTCTTAATTGGCTGTCTGTCTGTGTGTGTTTATTTTGGAACGGGCCGAACGCCTCGGCAGATTAAATAGATGCATCTATAGGCGCGCCGTCGACCCTCAGCAAGTGCACAGTTTATTTCTGTTGGATCGGCCCGTCGCCTCGGCATGATATGCGCATGCTTGTATTGCTGTCTTGGACTTAATTAAGTTATTATTGCCTCTTCATGGCTTGAAAATATTTGGATAATTACGAAAAGGAATCTTGGAAATTTCCTATAAGAGAATTAATTGTTTACTTGTTTCCTTCTATTTGGACTAAAATCATGTTTATAGAAATCCATAATTTAATGTATTACTGACCTCATTATTGGACCATTAGTATGTGTCGAAGTCGACCATCTCGTCTCTACTTCTTTGAGATTAGACGGGATACTCATTGAGTACACATTGTTTTCGTACTCATACTACACTTCTGTGCATTTTTGTTGCACAGGTATATGTAACTCTAGTGGCCTACTGGGCGTAGCAGCATGGTGGATACGGAGACTTAGGTGAGCTGCACTTCTCGAGGCGACCCGCAGTCAGTAGAGTCTCTTTCAATTATCTGTATTTATTTTCTGTCCAATGTTGTGTTCCGGACAGTTGTTGTACTTTATTTGATTTTTCTTAGAAATTGCTCATGCACTTGTGACACCGGGTTCTGGGATGGTTTGAAGTATTTTGTATTAACTGCTTATCATTTAAATTTTGATTTGAGACAATTATCTTTTAAATTGCTAAATTTGAAGGAAAATCCTAGATTTCAAAAGTATTAAAACGAGAACTTGATTGAGTAATTTGGTTGGCTTGCCTGACAGCAGTGTCCGGCGCCATCACGACCCTTAGTGGATTTTGGGTTGTGACAACATAGTATCAGAGCACTAGGTTCCTAGGGTCTCACGAGTCATGAGCAAGTCTAGTAGAGTCTCGCGGATCGGTACGGAGACGTCTGTACTTATCATCGGGAGGCTGCAGGACTGTTAGGAGTACTTCCCTTCTTGATTCCTTATCGTGCGATTTGATTCCTGTGAGGCTTATGCCTTTGTTCCTTCCTACTCAATCTTATGCTACGCGAAGCGCTTGTTATAAACCGAGAATTGAAGGACCGTAATGGTACTACACGTGTGATACGGGATGTTTCTCCCGGTATAGCTGATCGGATTATTATCGTCGCTTATGGAAGAATATCTTATTGTTTCAGCCCAGTAGCGGTGCTTCTTAAGGCTCTTAGGCTAGGCACAAGTTGCCATGATGCTTATGAATTATTGTTCCGCAGTATTGATATGATGGTAGGACAATTGCCTACGTGTCGGGGCAGTGAATGACTTGAAGGGAAGTTTGCTCAGTGCATAATCAAGAGATTCAGTATTTTGTTCCCGGGAGGGGAAAGGCAGTCGGACTAAGGATGGTCAGACATGGGCTGGTGGAAGTAGTGACACTTGGTAATTGTGAGCATGGTGGAGTTTTCTTTCTTCTATGGTGGGGGTGTCATTGTCCTTATTGAACGTACTGAGTTTGTCGGTGTTATGACCTTATACAATTCGCCCTTTGGGGCAAGTTATTGTGAAACAGTATTGAAAATGCGGCTGTCAGATATCGCAGGGTGCGGTAGTTCAGGGTTGAATCAGTGTTTTTAATGTCGGCAGTATGAGAAAGATGATCTTCCGAAAGGTGTAGTTCGCAGCAATTGTGGGTTCAAGTGCCACGAAGATAGATTTTATTTAAGGTAGCAACTGAGCAGCAAAGGATGAGGAAAGATATGTGGGAAGTGTCAGGCGGTGACTAAAATCTCTAGAAGGCCGAGTATAAGAGGCCAAGGGTCGAGTAGTCGATTAAGGGGATGAGTTCCGCCAAAGTGGGAGAGTGGCGGAGTTGAATATGGGCTTTGCAGTGGGATGACCACGTACCTTAAGGAGAGTTTGGAGTGATTTGAGAATATTAGTGATTGGTGATTGGGGTCTACGGATTTAATTTGAAGTATGGGCTATCATGCAGCAGGAGATTTGATATAACGGGAAGGAGCTGCTTGAATGAAGAAGGATACAACATAACTTTGAATTGGAAGAATGTTGCCGCACATTTAATTGATGTCCACGAGGGGTGAATGGACTTGTGCAGCTGGAGAGTGAGCTCGGACTCAGGATGGGTTGTTGATGTCGTAGTGATTGTACCTCGTACAGCAGCGTTGGAAGATGCCGGGGAGTGATTTCTACAGGTGGGTTATTCCTGTGAGTAGGTTAGCGGCCGCGCGGTTGGCGAGGCTTCTGCGAAGAATTCTAGTGGTTATACAGCAAAGATGTCGGTCGTGCAAATGTGGTTGATGATTCAGAGTATAAAAATGGGGTTTTACAGTAAGATTCCGAGAATTTTGGCGGTTGATTGCACAAGATTACGTCAATAAGAGATAAAGAGTCCCGGTGAATGCCAGAGTTGTGTAATAATGGCTTCATGCTAAGTGGGAGAGTACCACCGCTTATGATTGGGTTGCATGGTTAACCACTTGCAAGATTTTTGGCTATTAGCATATCGATGGGCTATTTCAGCTACGGAAAAAGAACATAAGTGGTAATTTGAGCAAAGGAATTGTTAAAGGGTGCTATGGTTGGCCTTATTGGCTCATGTTCAGACTTGGGGAAGGATTCAGGACTTATGCCTTGTATGGATGCGGGTTTCGAGGGGAGTGATTCCGCCGGGTGCCTCGTCGAGAGGGTATTCATGTGTTATAAGATTTATGGAGTTGATTATATTCGGGACCAAGTCAGAGCGGGTGGCTCTCAGCAACGGTCCTAATGGATTCAAAAAGAGGTAAAGTTTGGTGCCTAATGATTTCGAGCCTATAAGTATAGTTATGAATCAAGCTTTTGAAGCAGCTTATGAGTGGAGGCCCAGAATGTTCTATGATGTTTTGACTTGCAGTGTAGCACTTGAGAGAAAGATGAGAAAGGACTTCGGATTCGTAGAAGGATTAGCAGAATGGGCATATCAGTTGAGCGTGCGAATGTGCGCACAAGGAAGGTATGAAATGGTTCATGGGATTTGAGACAGCATGGTCTCGCGGTTCAAGGTTACTCGGGGTGAGTGCGAATAGAGTATGGTAAGTGTTGGATGGAGTTATTATTATTTTGATGGCAATCAAGGATAAATTGGACGAAGATAGATTGGTTAGCCATAATTGAGTTGGCATATTGGTGGTGGAGATCAGTTCCTCCCGTGTGATCAAGTTATGCAAGTGAATTGTGACGGTGCGTATGAGGCTTGTCAACTGCCGTAGTTGATATTATTTAGGAGCATCCTTCTATTATGGCTTGTTATGTGGAAGCGGATTCTGGAAGGGCTATGGTGCCTTAGACCACTACCTAGATGTTTGCATGTTCTACGGTTATAAGAATTTGCCTGTGTGTTGCTATGTTTCCCCTGAAGTGAGTTCGGCGAAAAGCTTTTATATGATGAAGTGTTGACCTATTAGTGGTTCCGAAGCTATGATGAAAAACGAGTTCTATCGTATATTGGCATGTTAAGTGCAGTGAGTGGCATGGAATTTGAAGTGAAGATCAAGGTAGCAGTTCGGTGTTGACAAGGATGTCACGAGCTCTGATGAGCAGGAAAGGAGTTTCGATGTTTAAGGTAAGTTGGTTTGGTCACCAGCATCATCTGAGATCGATGTTCTGTAAAAAGGGTTTTGCATCCTGGTTAATGATTCTTAATCGCTTTTCAGCGTTAGTGCGGCCGGTGGTTTGGAGGTACGACCCAGTTAATTGTTATGGTAAGTTGTGGGAGTGTGTCCCACAGGAAGATTGTATAAGTGTGGCAGGTAGTCACATGATTGAATAAAGACTTAAACTAAGTATGAAGGTTGTGATAATATTGTTGATTTGAGAATATATGCCTGGAGGGCACTCGGTCTATCGAGTCGCGGACTGCGGATGATTTCTCCGAGTATGATGGATGTTCTTATGTGTTATGAGCGGAAGAGGAGTTATTATGGACCTTTGAAAGGTAATTAGCCTAGTTCAGTGCGATCAGAATCGGCTTGAGGTCGGTGGATGGATTCAAATGTGAATATGGGATCTATATCAGGCCAAATGTGTTCAGTTCAGTAATGCGCTCCTTATGGAGGAGTAGTCAGGGTGTTATTTTGTTGTCAGATATTTCATGTAGTGATACGTTGCGCCGTGTGAATTGGGAAGCGGCTTGAGAAATTGCTTATGTGTTGAGGATCCGCGTAGAGATGATGTTATATGAGCCGGATGCTTTTGAGATTTCAACTCGTATATCGCACCTCAGTCGTGCTTGAGTTTTGTGGCTTCTGGCGCTATGTGTCTCCCCAGGGATGGAATTATGCACTTAGTGTGCTTGTGACCGATATTCGGTATATTATTGAAATGAGCAATCTAGCTCGGTGCGTATCTCTTTATGCGAGTTTTATGGGTGGATCGGGTGGCACGCCGCCATGGTTATATTGTTCGAATCGGGTTGCGCGCCGCAACAGTGTGAAGCTGAGTACAGATCCCCGTATCTGTTTTATGTGTTTTGTTTCCTATTTTATGACGATAGCTTATATTTGCTGTGTGCCCGCGTCGCATGTATGATTCGCGAGCGGGTTGTTTGTTAATTAAGTCCACCGCGTCGCATGTATGATTCGCGAGCGGTGTAGTTGAGTTTCCTTCTCAAAGTTTGCTTTCCTTTATATCGCGTTCGATATGGTAGCCTATTGGCACATTGTAGCATCATATGAGACTTTTGGTCATGTCGGGGTGGCTTATTGCCTGAACAGTTCGTACTGGGTGAGACGAGATCATTGAATTCGAGATTAGTGCAATCTGAGTATATGGAGTATATCAAGGATCTAAGACCATTATTTGGTTCAGAATAAGGTGATGGTTTTTGTCAGGGGTATAGACCTAATGATCTGTTGACTCGGCAGTTGGTTATGAATTTCTGCACATCTCTTCCGTCATGGCGGTATTGTAAAGGTTAAAGTAAGACCTGTGTATGTCATGGGGTGCAATGGGAGCATCGGATTAGTAGGAGTTTGACTAAGTTGATCAGAAAATATTTTTGTGGTCCGGTGAGTAAAGTGATGCTAGGTGTGAATTCAGCAAAGTTATGCAGCCACGTTTGGGTACAGTTTGTGGTGATTGATATGGTGATCTTATGTTGGAAACAGGTCGGGCATAGAATTCCGGATGTTGGAATTGGGCTCTAAAGCTTATTTGCTTGAATAAAAGGGAATATCTTCAGAATTGATTGAGCTGATGTGCTCAACTGAGTCGTGGTAGCACGGGAAGGTGCATGAGAAGTTAAGCAGTGATTTAAGACTACTTCAGTGTAGTTCTCAGCACGTTCGAGGACGAACGTATGTTTAAGTGGGAGAGAATGTAACGACCCGACCTGTCGTTTTGATCTCTAGCACGTCGTTCAGCACTCTGAGGCCATAAACAGCTTCATTTCAGGTATTATGACTTGTACGCGTGGTCGGAATTAAGTTTCGGGAAGTTCAGAGTTGATTTGGAAAGAGAATTCTCATTTCGGAAGCCTTAAGTTGAAAGAATTAACTAGGATTGAAATTTTGAGTAAACGACCTCGGAATCGGGATCCGAAGGTTCCAGCAGGTTCGTATGATGATTTCGGACTTGGGCGTATGCCCGGATCGAGTTTTGGATGACCCGGGAGCGTTTTGGCGCCTATTGTGGAAAGTAGCATTTTGAAAGAAATTTCATAAGTTTGGGTTGAAGTGCATTTCAGTGATATCGATGTCCGTTTGGGATTCTGATTCTGGGAGCAGCTCCGTATGGCGATTCTGGAGTTGGGAGCGCGATCGAAAGTGAATTCGGAGGTCCGTAGGTCATTTTGGAGTCATTTGGCTAAAGATAGAAATTCGAAGGTTTTTGAGAAGTTTGACCGAAAGTTGACTTTTTGATATCGGGGTCGGAATCTGATTCCGGAAGTTGCAGTAGGTCCGTAATGTCGAATATGACTTGAGTGCAAAATTTGAGGTCAATCGGACGTGATTTGGCGGGTTTCGGCATCGAATGTAGAAGTTTGAAATTTCAAAGTTCATTAATCTTGGATTGGAGTGCGATTCATGGTTCTAGCATTGTTTGATGTGATTTGAGGCTTTGTGCAAGTCCGTGTCATGTTTTTAGACTTGTACAAGTGTTTGGTTTGGAGCCCCGGGGGCTCGGGTGAGATTCGGGATAGCTTCGGAGTGATTTGCTAAGAAACATGATTGCTGGTACTGGTATGATCGCATTTGCGATGCTTGGGTCGCAAATGCGACCTCGCATTTGCGAGGTCCCATTCGCATATGCGAGCCTGGGCGCTAGGGGGAAAGTTCGCAATTGCGAAATGGGGGATGGGAATTTGCGAGGCTGTGATCTTCACAATTGCGAAGATTTTTGTCGCAAATACGACAAGGGCAGGGGCAGGCTAGGCTTCGCATTTGCGCCTGGAGTTGTGGCTTTTTATTCCGAGACTTAGCCCATTTCCCTCATTTCCCACTTGGCCTTAGGCGATTTTTGAGAGCATTTGAGGAGGGATTTCATCATCATCAAAGAGGTAAGTAATTTCTACACATCATAAGTTAAATACATGGATTATGGGTAGATTTAACATGTGAAGATTAAGGAAAATCAAGGGTTTTAGATGAAAAACCTAGAATTTGGTAAAAAACAAGATTTAACCACGAAAATTGTTAGGGAATGGAGTAAAAATCATATAATCTTGATCCTTATGTTATGGGTAAACTTTATCTTCGAAAAAATCCGGATTTCGGGCACGTGGGCCCGAGGGCGTTTTTGTCAACTTTTCGATCGGGGTTGGGAATTGCTATAAATTGGATTGTAATGAGTAATTGAGCATGTATTAATGGATTTGTATAATCATTGGCTAGTTTTAGAGCGTTGTGTGTCGATTCGAGTCTTCGAAAGGGCGTGGAATGCCGGTTATGAATCTTCGGAGCGAGGTGAGTCTCCTTTCTAACCTTGTAAGAGGGAATTGTCCCCATAGGTGAAATAATTGATTATGTGCTCCTATTTGTGGGGGCTACGTACGCACGAGGTGACGAGAGTCCGTGCGTAGCTGCTATTATGCTATTGTCCGGGTAGTTAGGACCCAAAAGCATGCTATACTTGGATTATTTACGAACCTATTGATAGCTTGAACTGCTTAAATCACATCGAATTAGTAAACGAACTTCTAAAAGGGTTTAAACTTTATTTTCCTAAATTATTAAAGAGAATTGGCTTTTCTTTGGATAATTGCTCCATGTTGACTTCTTAATTGGCTATCTGTCTATGTGTGTTTATTTTGGAACGGGCCGAACGCCTCGGCAGATTAAATAGATGCATCTATAGGCGCGCTGTCGACCCTCGGCAAGTGCACAGTTTATTTCTGTTGGATCGGGCCGTCGCCTCGGCATGATATGCGCATGCTTGTATTGCTGTCTTGGACTTAATTAAGTTATTATTGCCTCTTCATGGCTTGAAAATATTTGGATAATTACGAAAAGGAATCTTGGAAATTTCCTATAAGAGAATTAATTGTTTACTTGTTTCCTTCTATTTGGACTAAAATCATGTTTATAGAAATCCATAATTTAATGTATTATTGACCTCATTATTGGACCACTAGTATGTGTCGAAGTCGATACTCATTGAGTACATGTTATTTTCGTACTCATACTACACTTTTGTGCATTTTTGTTGCACAGGTATATGTAACTCTAGTGGCCTACTGGGCATAGCAGCATGGTGGATACGGAGACTTAGGTGAGCTGCACTTCTCGAGGCGACCCGCAATCAGCAGAGTCTCTTTCAATTATCTGTATTTATTTTCTGTCCAATGTTGTGTTCCGGACAGTTGTTGTACTTTATTTGATTTTTCTTAGAAATTGCTCATGCACTTGTGACACCGGGTTCTGGGATAGTTTGAAGTATTTTGTATTAACTGCTTATCATTTAAATTTTGATTTGAGACAATTATCTTTTAAATTGCTAAATTTGAAGGAAAATCCTAGATTTCAAAAGTATTAAAACGAGAACTTGATTGAGTAATTTGGTTGGCTTGCCTGACAGCAGTGTCCGGTGCCATCACGACCCTTAGTGGATTTTGGATCGTGACAGACGATGCTGCCCTACATGTCATACCAAGAACCTTTAAAATGCCACTATACCTAAAAATATATGATGGCACAACTGACCCCGAAGACCATGTGACTCATTACGACACCACTGTGAAAGGAAATGATCTCGCCAAGGAACAAGTATCCTCCATTTTGTTGAAAAAATCCTGTGAGACCCTCACGGGAGGAGCGTTGTCATGGTATTCACAACTACCTGCACACTCTATTGAAACTTTCGAAGAGATGGCAGACAAGTTCGTAACGGACCATGCCAGAGCCAAGAAAGCCGAAGCAAAGTGAACGACATATTTGCCATTAAACAGTCTCCGGGGAAGGGACTGAGGGACTTCCTCGCCCGTTTCAAGTTTCAACCGAGTAAGGATGACCCTGCCGAACGTATCTGAAGGGATGGAAGTCGCAACCTTCCAGAATGGGCTAAGCAGGAACGAGTCGAGGGCGACTAGAAAACTATTAAGTCGGCTTATGAAGTACCTACCAACTACTTGGGATGAGATACATAACACGTATTGTGCCGAGGTACGAGCGGATGAAGATGAGCTCAATGGACCAACTCATCGACTGACCTCAGTACAGGCCGAATCCAGGAAAGATCAAAGAAACGATGCCAGAAGGGATCTCGTAGCTCCGCGGCCCAATAGGGAACGACATCTACCATACATCAGAACGTGATTACATCCTCCCGCCATGAAAAGGATCCACCCAGATCGAGAACAGGGACTCACCGGAATGAAAGAGGTATTCCCCATTTATTATCCGCTCACAATTTTTGTGTGTCACCTATAGAAATAGCCTACACCTTGGAGAAGCTCGAACCAAAGGTGAAGTGGCCGCAAAAGATGAGGTCAGATCCGAATATGTAATACCCCAATATTTTAAGTGAGGGCATATTGGACATTTAGAAAATAATTTAAATCCCAACTAAAAAATAAAAAAAGGAACTAACAAATAAAACAAAAAAAAGGGGAAAAGGGATCCCAACACAAAAGGTCCGTAGCCCACCTTCTGAACAAAACAAAAAAAAAAAGAACAAAACAAGGGTTAGGGAAGGGGAAAGAAGCAAAAGCTTTAGCAGAAACGAAAAAAACAAAAAGAGCAGCGAAAGAAAGAAGGAAAAGAGAAAAGAAGGAGGAAGAAGTGGGTGCAATGCATTGGAGCCATAGCTATAGCTGTTGAGGAATCTTAAGCACTAATTGCCTCTTACGGGTATTACTTGAACTTTTTCTTCTAGTAGATTTTAATTTCGATTTTTCTTGATTGGAAGATTCTACAGAGTAATAGAAATTACACTAGTTCATTCACACAATTGAGAATTTTCTTCCTAAAGAACCAATAGAACTTTATGAAATTTGGAGTAATAAATTATATGAAATTCCAAGGTTGGAGTAGTTTGTTTTGGAAGAAAGTTTCTGCTACTACAGTTTTATCTCTTTAATTTAAGATATAATGGTCACCTAATGATTGGGTAATAAGGAGGAAGCCATATGATTGTGTAATAATTATTTAAGTTTTTGGGACTTAAGAAATGCATCAGAAATCCATGTTGTCTCTACTGTTGCTGGTTTAAATTTGGATACTAGGGATTTTCCAATAAATTGTAATAATGAGATGATTGACAGTGAATAGAATAATGAGTTTAGGTGGATTAAGTAATTAAAATACATCCCACGAATTGATGATGAAATATAAAACTCGGAGAATTGGGTATTCTACATTAGTGATGGATTTAGCCTAAATGAGGCAATTAACATGAGATCGATATTATGTAATTATAGATTGATTGGAGGAATTTGTACGAATTGCTCGAGGTGAAGCATTTGGTATTTCGGCACGAGTACTGTGAGTAGTAATCTTACCGCAATTTGTGTTTTCATAACTTGCATGATTTACACATAATTTTTAATATGAATATGTTACCGATTATTTCGAGTTGCATGTGGGACAAGTCTTTTACTCGATATGATACCGAAATAGTTATTTGAGATGAATACCGTAGTTTAAATATTTTCATTGTCACTAGATCTGTTGTACCGTTGCTTGAATTTACTATTATCGAAAAGAAATTATATGATTTGATAAGAATTGAAATGCCCTACATTGTTTTAAAATACTTTCCTATGAGTATATACGGTTACAGAGACAAGTATAAATGGGAGTAGACTTTGAAGGATCCCGTAGCTAACGGCGGGTTCGTTAGACCTGGTGCACCTTGTATTTACCGATTACAGAGTACAGTTATAGCCCTCGCTAGTGGGAAGGTAGAACTAGCATACAGTTACCGATTTCCCTTGAGTAGGGACTACCGTTACATTTGACTTCTTGCAAAGAAGTCCACAGTTATACCGATTACATGATCCATTCATTGAAACCTCCCAAAATGTGAATACTGATATTATACAGTGGTTACCGAGCTTATTACTGAATTGTTAATTATATTTTACTACAAGAAAAACGTGATAAGACTGAAAATTATTTATTGTTTCTGAAAGGGCATTTTTATGTATTTTCTCTTTGAGATACTAGCATGTTTCTGACTTGTCCCCAAATTAAAAACGGTTGTGGTTAAGTGTTATTACTCACTGAGCTAGCGACTCATTCCCTGCTAATATTTTTTTTACAGAGACAGCAGGACAACAGTTGACACAGGCAAGGATTTCGTTAATTAGAGCGCACAGGTTGAGAATTCTTGGTGAGCCTCGCACTTGTTCGCGTGGGCGGAGATTTTTATCAGTTGTTATGGTCTTTTCTTTGAATTCTTAGAGTTGCTCCATAGTCAATAATTTAGTGTCATGAGTATTCTTTTGTTATTATAGTCTTAAGTTGAGTATCGTTTATTATGAAAGTTGGAGGTAGATTAGTATTTCTAGTTGTTAGTGTGTTGATTAGTAATGGTGGAGACTTATTTTGGCTAATTGGTAAGTTGTCAATTGCTAGTTGAATTGCTATTAGGTTGTTTGATCGCTGATTTGAGACAGGAAATTTTTGGGATGGTCCAAAAATAGGGGAAACTCTGCCCGATTTTCTATAAAATTATCGATGAGGCTTACTTGGGAGCACTTGCTCCTAAGCACCGGTCACGATCCTAAATTGGGTCGTGACAAAGTTAGTATCAGAGCCTAGGCTTTAAGTCCCGAGTCATGGGGCAATGTTTAGTAGAGTCTTGTTCATGGGTATGTAGGCGCCCATACTTATGATCTCGAGGCTACTGAACATTTAGGAATGTTTTCCCTTCTTTCATTCTTTGATCGTGGGTTGAGATAACTTGAGATTTACTTTGGAATATTTCTTTCGCAGATGGCTAGGACACGCACACCCTCATCTGCTGGACGTGGTGCTGGACGTGGCACTACCCGGGGTGGAGGTCAAGTTGGGGTTCATCAAACTAGAAGACATACTGCTCCTCAACCTCAAGTTGGGAACATAGGTCAATCCCACGCTGTTATGCCAGATCAAGTGCAAGAGCAGGGAGTTCAGAACGCTCCACCACCAGTGCCAATTGTTGTACCTACTGTTTCCTTACCTGCAGATGCAGTGGCAAGGTTATTGAATGTGTTAGAGGCATTGGTGCCTACTCAGGGAGGAAGTTCAGCTCCTCAGGCTACTTTGCAGACACAAGCACCTACACAGACTCAGCCTTTCGGGAATAAGGAAGTATCCCTACACGAGTTCCTGAAATTGAAGTCACCAAAATTCACAGGTTCCGATAATTCAGCAGATCCTCAAAGTTTCTTGGATGGGACACTTAAGGCATTACGTGCTCTTGGATGTTCTAGTGAGAGAGTCGTGGAGCTCGCAGCATACAAACTAGAGGATATGGCCAACACATGGTATGAAACTGTATTGCTAGGAAGGTCGGCAGGAGCACCACCATTGACATGGGACGAGTTCACTAAGTTGTTCAAGAATCATTTTCTTCCAGACAGTCTGATGCAACAACATGCTAAAGACTTTGAGAGATTGGTTCAGACTCCAGATATGGATGTGTCAACATATAACACTAAGTTTTGTAAGCTGGCTATATATGCTCCTCACTTAGTGCCTACCGAAGAAGCTCGAATTCAGAGGTTTGTTGATGGATTGGTTGGTCGTCTATACACTGCAGTAGCCCCACAGATGAAGACTTTATCCTACTCTGATGTAGTCGACCTTGCTAGAAAGATTGAAAACAAGGGACGTGAAGAGCGTGCAGCTAGTGAATTACGTAAGAAGGCCAAGACAGGAGGGGCTTTCAATGGCGGTTTTAGTGAAAATAGAAGAGCGGGAAACCAGGGACAACAACAACAACAACAACAGGGTTCTCAGACAGGGACACACATGTCTTCACAATCCACATACAGACCACATTACAGACAAGGTAATAGTGCACCATCATCTTCTGGACATCGTAATTCTGGGCAGATATATGCCACTACTCCAGTCTGTCAGACCTGCGGTAGGTCACATTTGGGCCAATGTCGTGTTCTAACGGGAGAGTGCTTTCGGTGTGTCCAGTTGGGACATCACTTGAAGGATTGCCCTCAGCCTCCGAGAAATTTCAACCAGGCTTCTATTCAGTCAGCTGCACCGACTCAGACTACTCGTAATACTTCAGGTGCTACAGGTACAGGAAATAGAGGTCGAGGTGCTGTAGACCATGCTACTGTGAATCAAGGACAAGGGAATGCTGGTAGAGGTCCGGCGAGAGTTTTTGCATTTACTAGACAGGATGCTCAGGCCTCGAATGCAGTGGTTACAGGTATTCTTTCTGTCTGTTCATTTGATGCACTTGCGTTGATTGATCCAGGATCTACTCATTCCTATGTGTCCTCGTACTTTGCTTTGAGATTTAGTAGACAGCCCGAGCTATTGAATGATCCTTTTCTAGTTACTACTCCTGTCGAAGAGTCTCTATTAGCTGAATACGTGTATCATGCTTGTCAGATTCGAGTTGAGGGTAGAGATACTCTAGCTGACCTTATTGTACTTGATATGATTGACTTTGACATGTTGATGGGAATGGATTGGTTATCTTCTTGCTATGCTATAGTCGATTGTCATGCAAAGATAGTTAAGTTTGAGATACCAAATGAACCTAGTTTTATTCTAAGAGGGAGTCAGTTTCCAGAGACTTGTAAAATTGTATCTTTTATGAAAGCTCAATAACTTCTGAAGAAAGGTTGCTTGGGTCTCTTAGCTATTGTAAATGACACAAGAAAGGAAACAGTTAGTGTAGAAAATGTACCCGTAGTGAGAGAATTTTCTGATGTATTTCCTGAGGATTTACCAGGATTGCCTCCAGTACGAGAAATAGACTTTGGTATTGATTTGCTACCTGACACGCAGCCCATATCGATACCCCCATATCGAATGGAACCAGCAGAGTTCAGAGAGCTAAAGCAGCAGTTACAAGATTTGTTAGATAAGGGTTTTATTAGACCTAGTGTATCACCATGGGGTGCACCAGTACTGTTCGTAAGAAAGAAAGACGGATCCCTGAGAATGTGCATTGACTACAGGCAGTTGAACAAGATAACAATACGCAATAAATATCTTTTGCCCCGTATAGATGACATGTTTGATCAGTTACAAGGAGCTGCCCACTTTTCAAAGATTGACCTCCGTTCTGGTTATCATCAACTTAGAATCAAAGATGAAGATATTTCTAAGACTGCTTTCAGAACTCGATACAGGCACTATGAGTTTCTCGTGATGCCTTTCGGACTGACTAATGCTCCAACGGTATTCATGGATTTAATGAATAGGGTGTTCAAGCCGTTTCTGGATAGATTTGTAATAGTATTTATTGATGATATCCTGATATATTCTCGTAGCCAAGGAGAACACGAGGATCATCTCAGGACTGTGTTGCAAACATTGCGAGAGCATCGGCTTTATGCTAAGTTCTCGAAGTGTGAATTCTGGCTAGACTCGGTAGCATTTTTGGGGCATGTTGTATCCAAGGATGGAATTATGGTAGATCTAAAGAAGACTGAAGCTGTGCAGAAATGGCCCAGACCTACTTCTCCTATAGAGATTCGCAGCTTTTTAGGCTTAGCAGGCTATTACAGGCGTTTTGTGCAGGATTTCTCCAGAATAGCAGTGCCGCTGACCAAGCTAACACAGAAAAATGCAAAGTTTCAGTGGACGGAGGAATGTGAGCAGAGCTTTCAGAAACTCAAAACATGTTTGACAACTGCACCAATATTAGCCTTACTATCAGGTTCTGGAGGATTTACAGTATTCTGTGATGCCTCGAGGGTGGGATTAGGATGTGTTCTAATACAAAATGGTCGTGTTATAGCTTATACTTCGAGACAATTGAAAAAGCACGAGCAAAACTATCCTACACATGATTTGGAGATAGCTGCAATGGTATTTGCTCTAAAAATTTGGAGACATTATCTATACGGCGAAACTTGTGAGATTTATACTAACCATAAAAGTCTGAAGTATATCTTTCAGCAGAGAGATCTAAATCTTTGGCAACGTCGTTGGATGGAATTACTCAAAGACTATGATTGTTCTATTTTGTATCATCCTGGAAAAGCCAATGTGGTGGCTGATGCATTGAGTAGAAAATCTATGGGGAGTTTGGCACATATAGCCCCTGCAAAGAGACTATTGGCCAGAGATATTCAGAGACTAGTAGATACAGGTATCAGATTTAGTGTCGGAAATTCAGAGGCATTGTTGGCTTGTGCTCAGGCTAAGTCTTCATTAGTTGAGCGCATTAAGGCCACCCAATATGAGGATGAACGATTATGTAAATACAGAGATGAGGTCTTAGCTGGTAAAAGCAAGGATATGATTGTTGAAAGTGATGGTGTTCTTCGAATGGGTGACAGACGTAGATGGGTTGAGACATGCTATTCTTGAAGAAGCCCACAACTCTAAATACACTATACATCCTGGACCCACAAAGATGTACCATGACCTGAAGCAATTTTATTGGTGGGAAGGTATGAAGAAAGATGTTGCTAACTTTGCTTCTTGTTGTTTAACTTGTCAACAGGTCAAGGCTGAGCATCAGCGACCCGCAAGACTACTACAAAAAATTGAGATTCCAGAGTGGAAATGGGAAAGAATTACTATGGATTTTGTCACCGGTATACCACGAACTCTTAGAGGTTATGACTCTGTATGGGTGATTGTAGATCGACTGACGAAATCAGCACACTTTTTGCCAGTAAAGACTACATATGGCGGAGTGAGGTATGCACAGATATTTATAAATGAAATTGTCCGGCTTCACGGAGTTCCAATATCCATCATCTCTGATAGAGGATCACAATTTACCTCACGCTTTTGGAAATCTTTTCAAGAAGCATTGGGTACACGAGTAGATCTTAGTACTATATTTCATCCACAGACAGACGGGCAGTCTGAACGTACTATACAGATCTTGGAGGATATGTTGAGAGCTTGCATTCTTGAGTTTGGAGGTAGTTGGGACACTTACCTACCTTTAGCTGAATTTGCTTACAACAATAGCTTCCAGTCCAGTATTCAAATGGCACCGTACGAAGCATTGTATGGTAGAAGATGTCGCTCTCCTATCGGATGGTTTGAAGCTGGTGAGACTAACTTATTGGGACCCGACCTAGTACAAGAAGCGATGGACAAGGTCCAGTTGATCAGACAGAGATTGCTTGCAGCTCAAAGTAGACAAAAGTCTTATGCTGATAGGAGAAGAAGAGATTTAGTGTTCACAATTGGGAATAAAGTGTTCCTACGAGTCTCCCCTATGAAAGGTGTGATGCGGTTTGGGAAAAGAGGCAAGTTGAGCCCTAGGTTTATAGGACCGCATGAGATACTAGACCGAGTGGGAGCGGTGGCTTATCGTTTGGCACTTCCTCCTAAGTTATCTTTTATTCAACCAGTGTTTCATGTCTCAATGCTAAGAAAATGTATATCAGACTCATCTCAGGTGCTTGAAGCACCAACTATACCGCTTGATGAGAAGTTGTCTTACGAGGAAGAGCCAATGGCAATTGTTGATAGACAAGTAAGAAAGTTACGGTCAAAAGAAATTGAGTTCGTAAAAGTCATATGGCGAAATCATACAGTTGAAGAAGCTACTTGGGAAGTAGAAAAAGATATGCAAGCGAAGTACCCCCATTTGTTTCAGACTACAAGTACGTACTCGAGTTAAATTCGGGGACCGAATTTCATAAGGTGGGGAGGATGTAATACCCCAATATTTTAAGTGAGGGCATATTGGACATTTAGAAAATAATTTAAATCCCAACTAAAAAATAAAAAAAAGGAACTAACAAATAAAACAAAGAAAAGGGGAAAAGGGATCCCAACACAAAAGGGTCGTAGCCCACCTTCTGAACAAAACAAAAAAAAAAGAACAAAACAAGGGTTAGGGAAGGGGAAAGAAGCAAAAGCTTCAGCAGAAACGAAAAAAACAAAAAGAGCAGCGAAAGAAAGAAGGAAAAGAGAAAAGAAGGAGGAAGAAGTGGGTGCAGTGCATTGGAGCCATAGCTATAGCTGTTAAGGAATCTTAAGCACTAATTGCCTCTTACGGGTATTACTTGAACTTTTTCTTCTAGTAGATTTTAATTTCGATTTTTCTTGATTGGAAGATTCTACAGAGTAATTGAAATTACACTAGTTCATTCACACAATTGAGAATTTTCTTCCTAAAGAACCAATAGAACTTTATGAAATTTGGAGTAATAAATTATATGAAATTCCAAGGTTGGAGTAGTTTGTTTTGGAAGAAAGTTTCTGCTACTACAGTTTTATCTCTTTAATTTAAGATATAATGGTCACCTAATGATTGGGTAATAAGGAGGAAGCCATATGATTGTGTAATAATTATTTAAGTTTTTGGGACTTAAGAAATGCATCAGAAATCCACGTTGTCTCTACTGTTGCTGGTTTAAATTTGGATACTAAGGATTTTCCAATAAATTGTAATAATGAGATGATTGACAGTGAATAGAATAATGAGTTTAGGTGGATTAAGTAATTAAAATACATTCCACGAATTGATGATGAAATATAAAATTCGGAGAATTGGGTATTCTACATTAGTGATGGATTTAGCCTAAATGAGGCAATTAACATGAGATCGATATTATGTAATTATAGATTGATTGGAGGAATTTGTACGAATTGCTCGAGGTGAAGCATTTGGCATTTCGGCACGAGTACTGTGAGTAGTAATCTTACCGCAATTTGTGTTTTCATAACTTGCATGATTTACACATGATTTTTAATATGAATATGTTTTGAGTTGCATGTGGGACAAGTCTTTTACTCGATATGATACCAAAATAGTTATTTGAGATGAATACCGTAGTTTAAATATTTTCGTTGTCACTAGATCTGTTGTACCGTTACTTGAATTTACTATTATCGAAAAGAAATTATATGATTTGATAAGAATCGAAATGCCCTATATTGTTTTAAAATACTTTCCTATGAGTATATACGGTTACAGAGACAAGTATAAATGGGAGTAGACTTTGAAGGATCCCGTAGCTAACGGCGGGTTCGTTAGACCTGGTGCACCTTGTATTTACCGATTACAGAGTACAGTTATAGCCCTCGCTAGTGGGAAGGTAGAACTAGCATACAGTTACCGATTTCCCTTGAGTAGGGACTACCGTTACATTTGACTTCTTGCAAAGAAGTCCACAGTTATACCGATTACATGATCCATTCATTGAAACCTCCCAAAATGTGAATACTGATATTATACAGTGGGTTACCGAGCTAAATTACTGAATTGTTAATTATATTTTTAAACTAAAGAAAAGCGTGATAAGACTGAAAATTATTGTATTGTTTTCTGAAGGCATTTTTATTGTATTTTTCTCTTTGAGATACTGAGCGATGTTTTGCTGAACTTGTCCCCAAATTAAAAACGGTTGTGGGTTAAGTGTATTAACTCCACTGATGCTAGCAAACATCATTCCCGCTAATTTTTTTTTTACAGAGACAGTGGTTGACAGCAGGCGAGGAATTTCGTTAATGGTAGAGGCAGACAGGTTGAGAATTCCTTGGTGAGCGCTTGGCACACTTTGTTTGCGGTGGGCGGAGAAATTTTTATGCAGTTGTTATGGATCCTTTTTTCTTCGAATTCCTTAGAGTCCTCAATGGTCAATATTTCAGTGGTCATGGAGTTATCTTTTGTTATAGGTCCTGTAAGTTTGAGTATCGTTGTATATGAAAGTTGGAGGTAGATTAGTAATTTCTTGGTTGTTACGTGTTTAGATTAGTAATGGTGGGAGCTTATTTTTAGCTAATTGGTAAGTTGTCAATTGCTAGTTGAAATTGCTAATTAGGTTGTTTGATCGCTGATTTGAGCAGGAAATTTTTGGGATGGCCCAAACAGGGGAAACTCTCTGCTCGATTTTCTGTAAAATTAACATGGCTACGGGGCATTCAATCCTAAGCCGACAGGTCCAAACGATCCTCAAATTGGGTCGTGACAGAATTACCAGAAATCGAACGCCTATATGAGTTCCACAAGAGCGAGGCACAAAACCAAGATGTGCATTGCCTAAGACAGGAGGTCTAAGTAACAATGCCTACGATAGGGCACCTTAAGGAGTTATTGACAGCGATCAGGGGGAAAGGACAAATTTGCTAGATCTGAACGAACATCAAGGGACTACGTACGAACCACCCTCGCCGACGTCCAGCCGTCGCACATTGATATCGACGCGGCGATGATGAATGCCCCTCCATCGATAGTGTAAAGTTTCACTGGCAATCCACAAGCTCATAACGGTCAATCAAAGCCCACGAACTGTACGATGAACTCGAAGAAAGATCCGTCTTCGATAAGTCAGACAACCGAACGGTTTTGGTTTTCCCTTCCCACTATGATGCCCTTGTTATCACTCTTTAAACGAATTATGGATATCGATTGGAGACGCATTATGTTAGACGATTGAAGAAGCGCATGCATGTATCCGACCTTAAGTTACTTGCACAAATGAAACCTTCGATGATATAGATAGTGGTCGCGCTGCATCACGCTAAGGGTTTTAACAATTGCAGTTGAGCGATCATAGACTAGTGAAGATCACTACTCCCCCAATACTTGGTCGGCGGTGTCACATGCTGGAAACCAGCGTTCCGATATCAATGGGATCCAAAGACATACACATACAACTGGCCATAATAGGGCAACCAATCGGATTTACAGACCATGAGAACCCATCTCCCTCAAACGTTGTGTCAGGTCACAATTCCCTACTCCATTGGGCAATATTCATTATACGAGGAGAAAAACGCACATCCCGGGAATGCCTATTAACATCGCTCTAAAGACTGCACTAGTCACTCAAGCAGCAAAGACAAAAGAAAAAAGAGGCATGCAAATCACAGGGTCGAGTTGACATGCGATAATAAACGAGAACAGTCACATCAGAGACCCCAATACGATCAAAGCCACGGGGTCGACCATAGAAGACCTCGGACCCCGTCAATTGAAAACAGCAACGACCCACAACAGGAAAGAAGTAACATTGGTTGCAAACTTTAGGAGCCAAGGTAAGTTTCGTCAATCTCTTGGACTGGTTAAGCGATGGACTTGTTTTACTTTAGCGATGCGAGATATGCCCAGGTATCCTTCGAAAGAAATTGCCAGCACAAGTTGAATCGTCGATCCAATGTCACCCCAGTGGTAGGCAGTTTAGAAGTATACTGTTTAACTCCCCAATTATGAGCAGTACGCGAAGAGGTGGAAGAAACTAATTGGGAAAAACGGCTCACGTGTAGCGGGAGTGAAAATACCCCCAAGATGGGGTCGCCATACGTGTCCTCATCGGTAAAAAGAAGAAGAATGGGAAAAGATCCGAGCGATGTGCGTAAGATTTCACAAATTTTGAACAAAGCTGCCCCAAAGATTCATTTTTTGTTACCTCGATTATCGACCATACTTCAAACGACGCCGACGGCCGGGGCTTGAACTATTAAGTTTTCTGTGGATGCTTCATCCGGGCAATAATCAAATACGCTCATGTGGAAGATGAGGATCTGTAAGAAACCAGTCCCTTCAATCACCCCATTCAGGGGATACTGCGTACAGGGTAATGAGCCCTTTGGGCTGAAAAAAACGCAGGGCAACTTACCATTGGGTAGGTTAGTGACGAAGATGTTCAAACGACGCAACTCAGCAAAGAAACGATGAGAAGTATAATAAAGATGATATGTTGGTCAAGTTCCAAAAGATAAGAAGATACATACGACCACTTGAGACGAAACCTTCTTTAATACTAGGCCATACGGAAATGAAACTAAAACCCACCGAAAGGTAAACACTTCTGGTGGACTTCAGGAAATTTTAGTTCCTAGTAAATGGCAAGCAGACGAGTATTGAGGTCAACCCCGATCTAAATCAAAGCATCGAAAATATAACGACAGAACACTTGAACTACTGAAAAAATGGTTTAGAGGTTGATTGGGCCCCATCGCCGCCCTTTCAAAGGTTTCATTTTCACGACATTAAGAGTATAGTGCACCACAATAATTTCTTCGAGCGTACTCAAGAAGATAACGGGCCCTCCATGGCACTCTCCAAAGTGCGTCACAAGCCTTGGAAGGAGTTAAAAGAAATATTTGTCATCGCCACCCACTACTTTCAAAACCAGAGTCGGGGAAATTCCTCAATTCGTCTATCTATCGCGTAATCTGAGTACGGTGCGCGGTCCCTGGCTCTGAGAAAAATAAAGGTCAACGCAGTCTCCCATCTTTACCATTAGCAAAATGGCTAGTCGGACGCCGATGAGACGAGATACACACCTCACCTGGGCAAACCCCGAAAAAGTAGCTCTGTCCTAGTCCTAGGCTTTCAAGAAGCTATAGACCGTATTTCCAAATGCACACTGTCCAATCCTCGGTTCGGTGACGACTTCCCCCTAAGTAAGCATTTTGCATAGAGGCTAGAGCTGTCGTGTAAAGTTTGGTAAAAATGCGGCCATTCGAACTGAAGCGGAGGCATGATATCACATCATCAGCCGCGAACAACGATTCCAAGTGCAAGTCACTTGCAGAAACTTCATGTCGAATCAGCGCAAAATAAATAATGCCGAAGTTTGGAAAGAGAAGTTTCGTCCATAGCTTCTCCACCAAAACACAAGACCTCTAGGTCCTATACATGTGGACGACCTCCGGCGCGGTCCGGTCCTTAAGAATTAACGCTCGATCCCCTATTAACTGGCTCTCCCCTAAGTTCAATTTTCTGCTATTTTGGTTTCTGCGTACGTTGGGTGGTTGGGTTTTTTCGGAGAGTTTTTGGGACACTTACGTCCCTAAATCGAGAGCTTAAGTGTGGAAAAGTGGTCCGTAATCGAACAGTGTGAAGAACGACCTCGGAATGGAAATCTGATGGTTTCCCGTTAAGCCTCCATTAGGTGATTTCGGGGTTGGGAAGCGGTGTTTAGGTTAATGTAGTTATTTTGTGAAAGGTCCGTAGCTCATTCTAGGCTTGAAAATGCCGAGTTTGAATTTTTTAAAGTTTCCGGTCCGTAGTGAGTTTTTTGAATCCGAGGCAGGTGGATATGGAAATTCCGGAAGTTGCATTAGCTGCGTCAATGTCTTATGGGAGGGATGTGTGTGCAAAATTTCAGGTCAATTCGATAACGTGTTTTTTGGTTAGGTGTTTGATCGAAAAGCGTGTTTTGAATGAAATTTGAAGTCTTAGGCTCAAAATCAATTGATTAATGGTCGTGTTTCGATCGTTGTTATTTAGGTGGGTTTTAAGGATTGTACAAGTCTGAAGATAAGGTATTAGGTGGTATTGGTGCTTTTGGTTTGAGGTCCGGGGGCTCGGGATGATTTCGGGGTGGTTTAAACGGAGAAATTATTTGAAAATGTTTGTCAGCAGCTGGGTTTTCTCTTGACTGGTATTTTCGCTTCTGCTGCGGCTTGGGAACCAACAGAAGCGGCCCTCCCAAGCCGCAAGAAGCGGAATTTTGGGATCCCATCCTTTCTGCAGGTGCGGAAGATTCTAAACGCAGATTGCGGGTTATGCACAATCGCAGAGGTTTTTAATCGCAGAAGCGGCTCTAGGCCATTTTGTGAGGAATCGCAGAAGCGGTAAAGGGTACGTAGATACCGCAGAAGGCTGCCACCGCAGGTGTCGGTTTATTAAAAGACCGTAGAAGCCGGAACCTGGATGTTAGTTTAAATAGCCGCATAAGCGGGACCGCAGATGGCGGTCCCTTGTCCAGCAGAAGTCGAAATCCTGTTCAGATAATAGAAATTTCGAGGGTTTAGTTTTCATAAGTAGAAAAAAATCAATTGAGCCTCGGGGAAGGGCGATTTTCCAGAGGGTTTTGAGACCAGAAGAACTTATTGGTAAACGTTTCCCTTAAATCCCTTCTAGTTATATTCTTCATCATTGTGTAGATAAATCCATCATTAAAATTCGAATTTGGGATAAAGAAATTGGAAAATTAGGTGAAACTTTTCATAGGCTTGAAACTATTGGGTTTTTTGGAGTGGGGTTTTTGACCCTCCGATTTGGGAGATTTTTTAATCATGATTGGACTTCGTGAGAGTACGAGGGTTCTGAAAATGTAAAAAATTATTCGAAACTCCGAGGCGTTGGCCCCTGAAGGGCAATTTTGGTCATTTACCAATTTCAACGTTGTAGCTTTGAATTTAATAGTAAAAACCCAGTTGGTTGCGATATTAATCAACAATTGTATTGAATTGAAATAGATTTGGGCCAATTTTGGAGTCGGATACCTTTGTGGCAAAGGCGTGATTAACTAGTTGATTTTTGAGCCGGTTCGAGGTAAAGTGGCTTGTCTAACCTTGTGTGGGGGACCTTTCCTCTTAGGATATGAAATATGTGGTGAATTGAGTGCCCTTGGTACGTAGGTGACCGAGCTGCGTACTTGAGCTAATTGTTGAAAAAAATCGGTTTTTTACTTAAGATATTGAGACTGAAGTTTCCCTCATATTTGCTCTTGGTTTTACTTGCAGTTTATAACATGCGTTAAGAATTAGAAAAGCATGTTTAGTCGATTTAAACTTTACCCATTGTTTAAAGTTGCCCTTGACTGTTACCGTGAAGCATGCTAGGCTAGTACTAACCTGAATGTTTGGTCTTTTTTGTAAAACTTCATTTCTGAAATATCTTCTGGTTGTGGTTGCGCAATTTTCAATTGGGAACCCTAGGATGTGGATTCCGGTAGCTCCCCCCCCCTGTTTGTTTACCCTTGGGACTGCGTGGTTTGAATTTCCCGATAGATCCCCCCTGCAACATTTACTTTGGGACTGCGGGTTGATTCCGATAGATCCCGCCCTGCACATTTAACTTTGGGAACTGCGGGTTTAGTTCCCGATAGATCCCCCCCTGACATTTGATAGCTTGGACTACGGACGTTCCGGGAGATCCTTTGGCATATACACATATGATGGACTTACGGACGGTATCCCGGGAGATCCCACTGGGACAGTTGAGAAAAGGACTACAGGACGGTATCCTGGGAGATCCTCATTGTTACCATTTGGTATTGAGCCTGGTACTTTAATTCTGTGTTTTGCCTCACGTTTCTTTGTGTTAAACTTATTATTGCTTGTTTTTAGTCTGTCTCATTCCACTGTTTGTACTCACGTTAAATAGCCTATTTTCATAACTCTTGGATTTATACTAATTAATATTTTACTCCTCAGAGGCCCTGACCTTCCTCGGTCACTACCCAAAACTTGAGGTTAGGTTGGACTTACTGAGTAACCGCTGTGGTGTACTCAATGCCCTTCCTGCGCATGTTTTTTCATGTGCAGATCCTAGAGGACGAGGGAGGAAGCACAGACCTCCCGCCGTCCGCTACTCCTGAGCAGCGAGTGCAGGTCGAGCAGGCTCCCGAGTATTATTCTCGCACGCCTGCAGCAACCAAGTTTCAGCCGAGGATGGGTCAGCTGCTTTCAGAGGATGAGAAGCGTAGACTTGAGAGGTTAAGAAATATGATCCCCCAGTGTTTCAGTGGATTAGCATCAACGATGCTTTGGGATTTTCTAGAGGAGTGTCCAATCGTTTCTTTCGCCGCTATGGCATAAGTGGGAGTCCAGCGGGGTTTCCTTTTCACTGCTTTTTCAGCTTCGGGAGCCGCCTAGATTGGTGCGCACTTAAATGAGTTAGACAGTCTAGTCGAGACTGCTTCAAAACTGACTTTGGACCCAGTTCTCGGAATATGTTCATGAGAGAGTTTGTCCCCCAGAGTCTCAGGGATGACATGCCGGCGCAGAGTTTGAAGCATTTGGTGCCAATGGGTGGCTATGACGTTTCGAAGTATGGCTATACGTTATACCAGGTTGGCCAGGCATGCACAAGGCTTTGGGTTGCTAACAGTTCGGGAGGAGTTTCGCAGGTTCAATTGAGGGTCTTAATTCCACCCATCAGATCTAGCATGGCCGAGAGTTGCGAGACAGACATTCCCTTTAATCAGCAGGTAAGTGAGCATTGCTAGGAGGATTGAGGGTATGCTTGCGCCAGGGAAGCTGAGGGGAGAGGGAGGCAAAGGTCTCGAGAGTCGGGTCACTACTCTGGTGCCCGTACCCCATCAGCAGGTCGTTATTGTAGAGGTTTATGCGGGTCGCCCTGTTCATGTCAAGCTCCTTCCAGCACCCAGCAAGTGGTCCCAGCTCGCCTAACACCCTTCAGGAGCCTTCAATGGCACTCCAAGTTTCTTCCTAGCGCGCGCCTCCTGAGCGGGTACTTCTGAGGTGGTCAGTCCCCAGCAGGCCTGGCCCAAAGTCAAGTCACAGCCACCGCAGTCCTCCCAGAAGCTTGTTTTCGAGTGTGGTATCCACGTCAACATGGTTAGGGACATGCCCCCAGACTTGGTAGGGGTGCATCTTCACTGACTGCCTCAGCCAACAGCCGTGCTCCTCGAGAGTTCTCAGGCCATGATCACAAGCTCCAGCCTGCTACCCCACCTGCCCAGCGGACAGGGGCGGAGGGTCGGGAGATAAGAAGGTCGCCCTCGAGAGAGGGGCCGGGCCAGATATTATGCTATTCCTGCTGTAACTGAGGGCTGTTGCCTCGACTCTGTCAGTAACAGGTATTTATATTGGTTTGTCAATTAGAGAGGCATCGGTTCTATTCGATCTGGGCTCTACTTAAATTCTTATGTGTCCTTCTTACTTTGCTCCTCATTTGGTGTGGGCCTCGGGATTCCTTTTGAGTGCCCCCGTTTATGTTTTCTACTCCTGTGGGGGATTCCTCTTTATTGTGGACCGCGTTTTAATCGGTCATGGTTTGGTTTACTAACTATTCGTGGGTTTTTGAGAACAGAGGCAGACTTTATTGGTTACTCGGCTAATGGGTGGATTTTGGACATTATTTTGGGCATGGACTTGGTTGTTCGCCCGCATTTTGCTATTCTTGATTGTCCACGCCAAAGTACCGGTGAACGCTGGGCTATGCAGGTATTTTCTGCGTATTGAGTGGAGTGGTACTGTAGACAAACTCCCCAAGTAGAGTTATCTCTTTTCCTTAAAAAGCTCAGCGTATGGTTGAGAAGGGTGTGCCCGCGTATTTAGCTTATGTGAGAGATGTCAGTGTTTGACACCCTTCTGTTAATTCAAGTTCCAGTGGTACAGGATTATCTTCGATGTGTTTCCCCAAAAGCTTATCTTCCGGGCATGCGCCCGATAGAGACAATCGATTTTGGCAATTGAATCTGTTTGCCGGGCCACTCACCATTTCATTCCTCCGTAATTGTATGGGGCTTTCCTCCTGAGTTGAAAAGTTGAAGATCAGTTACAGGAATTGCTTGGTAACGGGTTTTAAATTCGACCGGCAGTGTTTCACAGTGGGGGCTCCCTGTTCTGTTGCGTGAGAAGAAGGATGGTTTCTATGCGTATGTGTATTGATTATCGCCAGCTGAATAAGGTTACAGTGAAGATACATTAATCTTGTGGCCCCAACTCGTAATTGGATGATCTGTTTGAAAACCAACTTTCAAAGGCGCACAGGTGTTTTTCTTCTAATGAATTGGACTTGCGCTCAGGGTACCATCAGTTGAAGATTCGGGGAGCCAGATATCCCCAAAAGATGCCTTCAGGACCTCGGTAAATGGTCATTAACGAGTTTCCTTGTTTAATGTCCAATTTGGGCTGACCAATGCCCCAGGCAGCTTTCATGCATTTGATGCACAGTGTGTTCAAGACCATATCTTGACTCGTTCATATATTGTTTT